>NW_024100736.1:0-231203 GCF_016161935.1 Mauremys reevesii
TCACCTGTCAGCCTCTGTGTCAGTAGGGTGGTAACATTAGCACTGGCTACTGAAGAGCAGATGCCAGTAGAAATGATGAGTATGGGCCTGGCCAATGGAGAGTTAAAATACTTTTTAGTTTATATGTTTATAGGACACATTCCATGACTCACATACACACTTTTTAACTCCCAAAACATTCATACTTCACTGTGTGTTGTGATGTTCTTATTGTTGAGCACCCATTGCAACTTGCATGTGCACTTTTACTGTGTCCAGTGACATAATTTCACTTTATGAATATAAAAATCTGACTATATTACAGAAATACCATTAATGGCCAGATTCTTAGCTGGTAGAAAATCACCTAAGCTGCACTGAGTCTTCATGGAGCTATGCTGAGTTACACCCAGTTGGCTAGGTATATTGTGGGAAACATGGCTTATCATACATAATTCTGTGGATAAGAATCTTTACTTATGGTAAAAGGTGATTTTTATTCTGAGAAGGCAACATTTGGTCCAATGTGTGCTTGACTTTTAATTAGATCTCCTTATTTAGCCAAAGCTGCGTGAGATTGGCCTTACTATGAGATAGCTAATCTTAAAAGTTTGCATTTATTTTGTGAGTTATCTTCAATTAAGTATTGACTTTCCAAATTTATTATCAAACCTGAAAGGAATTAGTTTGCTAAGATAGATAACTCTATCCAGTGTCACATACACAGTATATCTCAGACTTCCATGTAACACAGTGGAGGGCTGAAACTACAAGCCCGTGAGCTGGATCTGGCCTGTCAGGGCTTTCAGTAGGGTTCCCTGCCTGCCTGGCCCTGCGCCGCTCCTGGAAGCGGCTGGCACCACATCCCTGCAGCCTAAGGGGTTGGGGGGCAGAGGGCTCTGTGCACTGCCCTTGCCTGCAGGCACCGCCCCTGCAATTCCCATTGGCTGGGAATGGGAACTTCAGCCAATGGGAGCTTTGAGGATGGTACCCGCAGGTGAGGGCAGTGTGTGGCGGAGCCGCCTGCCGCCACCCACCACCAGGAGCCACTGCTGGGCATGCTGTCCGCTTCTGGGGCGTTGCAGGACCAGGGCAGGCAGGAACCTGCCTTAGCCCCTCTGCATGCCGCTGCCACCCCAGAGCCGTTCAAGGTAAGCCGTTCAAGGTGTTGTGCCTGAGCCTCACCCCTCCTGCACCCGCACTTTTAACCCCTGCTGCACCTCTCCTGCACCCCAACCCCTTGCCCTGAGCTCCCTCCTGCATTCCACACCCCTCCTGTACCCCAGCCCCTGCCCTAAGCCCCTTCCTGCACACCACACTCCTCCCGCACTCCAACCCCTGCCCCAGTCATACAGTCATGGCCCTGCATACAATTTCCCCACCCAGATGTGGCCCTCAGGCCAAAAAGTTTGCTCACCCCAATGTAACATAACCATAGTGTAACATTATGCATTTCTCTTATTTTTATTATATGGAATAAATAATTTGTTTTTAATGACATGCATGATTGATTAGGCCTCCACTTATGGAAATAAGCGTGTGTGTGCGCACTTATCTTACAAAGGGAATGGGAAGCGAGGACAAAGTGGCCTACTTGATAATGTTACATATAGTGTGTATTCTTAAAACTCATCACTTTCAAGTTGATCTTGAATAAATAAAAGATTACTGTACTTAAAGGAGCTTTTAGCTTCCTGACTGTCCTTGGTATTCATTCATATTCTATATTGTCATTGCAAGGCAATTTATTAATATTCATACAGGAAAATAAAACAGGAAATGCACTTTTGAGATAGAAACACATCATATGGCCTCCAAATCAGAGGGATTCATTTTGTTTTCATCTGTAAGGGTGCAAATCCAGAGCAGGTCCACCAAAGTGAATGGAGTAACAACTGTGTAAAATAGGTGCAAGTGAGACCAGTACTGGATCACGTTGAATTAGAAAGCCTGATTTAGTTGCAGTGTTCAAAACCACCATTGCAATGGGTGGATTTGTGTTCTTTATTTTTTCTCAGTTATTTAAGGGAGGGACGGTACAGTCTGTTTGCTTAACTGTGAGAATTGTCAGTTTTTAATTGCATGCCAGCAGCGAATGTCAATCCTACTTTGTATGCTCAATATTGAAAACCTGTTGCACCAGTTTCATACCTGTAGTAAAGTTGGCCTTTTACCTGGTGCAGGGGATGAAGTGTGGGTGGGGCAACTTAGGGACCCAGGTTTTCTCATATTTAAGGGAAACTGAATGTTTAATTTCTCTACCTACCACACTGAAAACTCTGGGAGTCAAAATGCCATTTCTAAGGTTATAAGTAAAAAAAGTTTTATCATGGCAACCTCCTAATAATTGTCAGCCTCTCCGGTTTGTGATAACTTTTACATATGGAAAAGCTGAACCAAATGTAGAGACTGAGAATCTCTCTGCCAAGTACTGCTCAGTTACATCAGTGTAAATTGAAATAAATCCATAGAAATCAGTGGAGTTACCTGGATTTACAGTGATGTGACTGAGAACAAAGAGTGTCTTCCCTTTCTTTAGCTGCTACAAAATTTAAAAACAAAACAGAACCAGAAAACCCCTACCTTCCATGAGTCATGTCAGGCATGCAAGGGTGGGAAAAATATGTGGAATGCACTCAACTTCTTGTATGTTGGTCTATGTCAGCAAAATGTATGTTATTCAGGGGTATGAACATTTCTGCCCCTCTGAGCGAGGTAGGCTACACTGACATAAGCATTCATGTGCACAGCAAGAGAGCTTCTCCTACACCTTGGGCATGTCTATGCTACAGAATTATTTCAACCTAAGTTATGTCAGCATACAGCTGCCACAGTAATTAAATTGCATTTGCACGTCCATCCTATGCTCCTTCTCACACCAACATAGCTTATGCCTCTTACAGAGGTGAGGTTTTTTTAATGCCTAGACAGAACTCTCTCCCATCAGTATGAAGCGTCTTCACCAGATGCACTACAACTGCATAGCTGTGCAGTGCAACTGTGACACAGGCAGCCTCACCTCCAGCTCTTTTCCTGTGCTTTGGTAGCTACTCCAGTTTCTTCTGCCCTTTTCTGAGTCTAAACAAAGTAAAATTGTCCTGTTCTGGTGCTTTGTTTCACTTCAAGTCTTAGACTTGGTCTACCCTACAAATGTATGTTGGTATAAGTATGTCACTCAGGGATATGGAAAGTCCACATTCCTGAGTGACATGGTTATATCGACATAACCCTCAGTATAGACAGTACTATGTCATCAGGAGGGCTTCTCCTGTCAACATAGGCACTGCCTCTCAGGAGTGGTGGAGTACCTATGCTGTTGGGGAAGCTCTCCCATTGGCTTAGATAGCATCTTCTCTAAGTGATACGGTGGCACAGCTGCACTGATGTAGACAAGCGCTAAGGCCTGGTCTATGCTACGAAGTCAAGTTGATGCAAGGCAGTTTATGTGTAAATTTCGCTCCCACTGGCGTAACTGTTTCCACTACACTGACTTACTAACTCCACCTCCATGAGGTGAAGAGTCAGTGTTGATATAGTACAGTAAAAGCTCTTCTATCCGGCATGTTGAGGGGATGGTGGAAGCCGGTAAGTGCAAAATGCCGTTTAACTATGAGGAGGAGTTTGGGTGTGGGAGGGCTTGGGGCAGCGAGTTGAGGCATGGGAGGGTGCAGGGTGCCAGATCCGGGCGCTCACATTGGGCAGCTCCTGCAAGTGGTGACCTGTCGGTTGTTCCTAGGCAGAGGCGGGGCAGGCAGCTCTGTGCGCTGCCCCATCCTGCCCCAAGTGCTAGCGCCACAGCTCCCATTGGCTGGGAACCACGGCCAGTGGGAGCTGCTGGGGCAGCACCTGCAGGTGGAGGTAGCACACAGAGCCACCTGCCATGCCTCCGCCTAGGAGCAGCCAGGACAGGTCACTGCTTGTGTGGAACCGCCTGAGGTGGCGCCCCACCCCGGATCTGGCACCCCATACCTCCTCCCGCACCACAACCCGCTGCCCCAAGCCCTCCTGCCCAAACTCTCTTCCAGAGCCTGTGCTCCACACCCTCTCCTGTGCCCCAACCCCTGCTGACCCCACGCCAACTGGACTATAAACTGGAACTTCAATGAAGATCAAATGCCAGTTTATAGAGCTTTCTGGTTGGTGAAGTGCCGGATAAAACAACTTTTACTGTAATTAGGTCAACGCAGTGTGAATGTAGACTCTGCATTGCTTACAGTGACTGCTGCTGGCTTTCAGAAGCTTTCCCACAATGCACTGCAGTGACAGTATTGTCTGTACAAGCACTCCTGATGAGGACATGCACCGACACAAGAAGAGCATAGTGTGGACATGCAAGCGATATAATTACTGCCATGGTTGTATGCTGATGTAACTTAGGTCAGCATAATTTTGTAGTGTAGACATGCCCTAGGTGTAGACAAATGCAAATTCAGTGCATAAAATTAAGTACACATATAAGTCTTTGCAGGATTGGGGCCTATGAAAGATGATAAATCTCATGCTTCATGGTGTAAGTTAACTACTTGAATTGTTCAAGAAGAAATTTCCCTTTCATATTAAAGGATTATATAATTGGCCTCTTGCATAAGTAGTCTTTTAAAGAAGCATCAGATAAAGGTCACTGTCCATTTTGAGATAATGGACTAAATAGTATGCGCTGGTATTTCCTCTTCCCCGTCTTCTCGTTCAACTTTATTCATTTCCAAACATTCTGGCAAGTGAAATAACGTTGTAGCTATATGAGGATTTATGTGCACAGCCCTTAAAGGTAGAATAATTTATCTCACAAAAGGACCCCATAGAGCACACTAATAAAAATATGAGGAATTGATGGTCTACTTGTCCTTCATCTTGTCAATTTGCAACAGACCAAACCCAGACTTCTTAAAAATTAGAAATGTGCGTATATGAAAGGCTGCCAGAATGGCACTGATTATAGTTTGTAGTATATACTACTTCCCAGAATCAAGTAGAGGCACAGATCACATTACAAAGTTGCACAGAAGCCAAATGGACACACTATTTCAAGTCAAACAAAGAGGAAATGCAATATGGCCACAGTATCATATGGCTTTCCATAGACAGCATTAACTATAATAATACGGTTAATGCACAGTCATTCTGAATAGTGGAAAAATCCTTTTGCAGAGAAGCAAAGGAAAATAGATACCGATTTCTTTTTAAAATGAGAGAGCAAGAAAAACTGGGACCAGATCCTCAGTTGGTGTAAGTTAGTGTAGCTCGGTGATCTGATCTATTCAGAATACACTGAAGGTGTTAAATTAGCATCCCATGAACAATGCATTTACATGTAGAGTTCTATTTTTGTTCATCTCATCATATTGCATACCAAACTTTGTGATAAAGCTGAAGATGGAAAAGAATTTTCAGGTGTTAGTTTTCAGAATGATAGCAGATTATTCGGCTGTTTATTATATATCTAGACCCAAGATAAGACTAGTGAGATGTTATCAGATTGAATATTCAAGTTCCAGTGACAATTTATGGTCTGGGTTGAATTACTTTTATTTAAGATAATATTTTGACATAACGGGCCTGATACTCATTTATACTAAGGGTATGGCTACACTGACGAGTTGCAGCGCTGGTAGTTTGCAGCGCTGGTCGTCTAGCTGTGCAGGGCCAGCGCTGCAGTGTGGCCACACTGACAGCTACCAGCGCAGCAGTGTGGCCACATTTGCAGAATTTGCAGCGCTGTACTGAGAGGTGCATTGTGGGCAGCTATCCCACAGAGCACCTCGTCCTGTTTTGGCGCCGTTTTGCCGCTGAGTATTGTGGGAAGGGGAAGGAAGTGTGTGGGTCATTCCGCTTCCTGTTCCAACGCCCCGTGGTGCATCGCTTCAATTCCCAGCAGTACAGTTTCCCCGTCCACGTTTCTAGCCATTGTGAGTGCAGCACGCTTTCTGTGTGAAATGGAGCCTGAGCTGCTGAGGACTTTGCTGATGACTGTCGCCAGCACATCACATTTGGCAGTTGAGCTATTCCTTCAGCTCCAAAGTGACAGTGAGGAGTCCGACGATGATCTGGATTTGCCTTATGCGGGTGACATGAAATTGCTTGTGGCGGTAATGGAAATGCTCAGCACGGTGGAACGCCGCTTTTGGGCTCGTGAAACAAGCAGTGAATGGTGGGATCACATTGTCATGGAAGTCTGGGATGACGAGCAGTGGCTGCAGAACTTTCGTATGAGAAAAGCCACTTTCATGGGACTGTGTGCTGAGCTCGCCCCCACCCTGCGGCGCAAGGACACGAGATTGAGAGCTGCCCTGACGGTGGAGAAGCGTGTGGCTATTGCAATCTGGAAGCTGGCAACTCCAGACAGCTACTGATCGGTCGGGAACCAGTTTGGAGTGGGAAAGTCGACCGTGGGAATCGTTTTGATGCAAGTTTGCAGGGCCATTAATCGCATCCTGCTAAGGAGAACCGTGGCTGTGGGGAACGTGCAGGACATTGTGGATGGCTTTGCAGAAATGGGTTTCCCTAACTGTGGAGGGGCAATAGATGGGACACACATTCCTATTCTGGCACCACCCCACCTAGCCTACGAGTACATTAATCGCAAGGGGTATTTCTCTATGGTTCTCCAGGCGCTTGTGGATCACCGTGGGCGTTTCATTGACATTTACACAGGCTGGCCTGGAAAAGTGCATGATGCACGCATCTTTCAGAACAGTGGCCTGTTCAGGAAGATGCAGGAAGGGACATTTTTCCCAGACCGAAAGATCACAGTAGGGGATGTTGAAATGCCCATTGTGATCCTTGGGGACCCTGCTTACCCATTAATGCCTTGGCTCATGAAACCCTATACAGGGAAGCTGGACAGGAGCCAGGACCGTTTCAACTACAGGCTGAGCCGGTGCCGAATGACTGTGGAGTGTGCTTTCGGCCGTTTAACGGGGCGCTGGCGGGCACTTTATGGGAAGCTAGACTTGGGGGAAAGCAGCATCCCTGCGGTTATATCCGCGTGCTGTACCCTCCATAATATTTGTGAAGGAAGGGTGAAACATTCAGCCAGGCATGGACCAATGAGGTGCAAGTCCTGGAGGCTGAATTTGCACAGCCAGACAGCAGGGCTACTAGAGACGCCCACCACAGGGCAACAAGGATTAGGGATGCCTTGAGGGAGGAATTTGAGGCTGAAAGCCAACAGTAATGTTTTTGCCTTGACCAGGAGTAGCGTGCACTGGTTACAGTGCTTTTAAGTGCCTGTGTTTTCCTTGCTGTTTGTTACCTGTGTTTTCCTTGGGGTTTGTTATCTTTCACTTTATGCAATAATAAAAACTGTTTCATAATCAAATAAATCATTTATTTAAAAAAAAACATAAATGGGCAGGGGGGTTGGTTGTTGAACTGTGCATTCATAGTTTTGCATATGTACTGCCAGGAGTGCTGTTGTGCACCTCAGGATTGTACTGTTGCATGGTGATGGGGGTTGAGTGCAGAGGTAAGGGTCGTAGTTCTCTGGGCTCATAGGTGACCGTACAGGTGTCGGGGCAGCTGGTGATGGTGTAGGTAAGAACCTGGATGCTGGGGAACGGGACTTGGAGCTGACATTGGTGCATAGGGGAAAGAGGTTTGGGAGGGTGGGGGTTTGGCACGGTAATGCTCTGCCTGCATTGCTACCAGTGACTGCATACAGTCTGTTTGGCGCGCCATGAGGTTTATAAGCTGCCTCATGGTTTTCTTCAGCGTCAACGCCTTTCTCCTGCTTTTTGTTTCCTTCCAGTGCTGCATCTTTTCTCTCCATTCCTGCGCAGTTTTATTCTCTGCTACACACTGGTTCATAACTGCCTTCACCAAATCTTCTTTGCTTTTGTTAGGCTTCCTTCTCAGGTTCTGAAGCTTTCTTTCAGTCACTGATAACACCAGACCAGGACTAGTCAAGGACACTGTAAAAAATCAGCAAATGATACATTTTAATAGAGCCTGCATTGTGTATAATCTGAAGTTAGTTTCAAGTCTCACACTGTAGCATTCCTCAGACATTTCAAACACAGCTAGAGAATTCACAGCCTCCCAGAAATGGTAAGTTAGGGTACAGTGCCTGTTTTTGGGCTTTGTTAAAGGCAGGCAGCAAGCAGCACTTGGGGAAAGCAGCACTGCCATGTCCCTCAGGAATTAACCCTGGGGTTCCTGCCATGGTTTGCTTGGGCAGGGGTGCTTTTTGCTTCATGGGTACAGTGCCTGTTTTTGGGCTTTGTTAAAGGCAGGCAGCAAGCAGCACTGAAACACTCCCTCCATTTCCAAGATATCTCCCTGCTGCGGGTTACCAAAGAAGCAAGGGAGGGTCTCCTACAACAATGCGGATTCCGCCCTGGCCCCTATGCAGCTTGCCTGTGTTCAGCCATGGTTCCCCCACCCCTCCTGGAACAGTGGCGCGGACGCGTTAGCCTGACTGGGACAGGGACCACACTGGCTCTCCCTTTAAACTTGGTCACGCGAATTGCCTATGCTCTTGCAGAAACTTTTGAAGAGATTACAGAGGCAGATTACCACAACGTGATAGACCACATCAATGGGATATTCCATGTCTAGGCATGCAGGCATGCAGCCATACCACCCCCCCTCCTCTCCCAAAACCTTTGCATTGCAATAAAAGCTGCTTACCTGGGACCTGCTCCTGTGATTCTTCTGTACCAAGCCCCAGGGGCTGCGACTGGCTAGCTTCCTCCTGGCTTGAGAAGAGCTCCTGACTGCATGCCTCCTGGGACTCCGGGGTGTCTTCCCCCACCACAGTAGCCTCACTGTCTGCTTCCCCCTCCCCCTCCCCCTCCTCTACCGGCTCTGAACTGTCTATCGTGGTCCTTGGATTTACAGAGGGGTCACCCCCATAAATCACATCCAGCTCCTTGTAAAACCGGCAGGTCATGGGGCAGCGCCGGATCTGCGGTTCCCCTCACGTGCTTTGCAATAGGCACTCCAGCTCCTTTACTTTAACCCTGCACTGCAGCGCGTCACGCTCATGGCCCCTTTCCAGCATGGCTCTTGATACCTGGGCAAGGTATCATAATTCTTACGACTAGGCGCAGCTGTGCCTGCACAGATTCCTCCCAAACACTGATGAGGTCCATCAGCTCGCCATTGCTCCATGCTGGGGCTCGTTTGCCACGTGGAGGCATGGTCACCTGTAAAGATTCACTGATTGCACTCCACACCTGGCTGAGCAAACAGGAAGGGGATTTTTAAAATTCCCGGGGCATTTAAAGGGCGGGTCACCTGAGGCCAGGGCAGTAGAGTCTGACCTGATGAGCAGAGTGGCTGAACAGGCATTCTGGGATACACCTTATACCCTGGAGGCCAATCACAGCGCTGGTGTGTGGCCACACTTGATGACCAGCGCTGCAGCACCAGCGCTGGAATCCTTATTCCCCATGCCGAGTGAGGTGTACGGCCAGCGCTGCAGCCAGGGAGTTGCAGCGCTGGAAGTGCCCTGCAGGTGTGGCCACTTACTAATTGCAGCGCTGGTGGAGGCTTTCCAGCGCTGCAAATTGCCAGTGTAGCCATACCCTAAGAGTATGTCTACACTTAACCCTGCTGTAGCAATTCGGTGTAGCCACTCCCTACATTGATGGGAGAAGTTAATTGACCTCCACAAGAGGCAGTAGCTATGTCAATGGAAGAATTCTTTTGTCTACTTAAGCACTGTCTATACCAGGAGTTAGATCTGCTTAACTGTGTTGCTCAAGGGTGTGGATTTTTCATACCCCTGAGAGATGCAGCTGGATCAGTTTCACTTTTTAGTTTTGAGCTGGCCTAAGACCTCTTTACATAGCTCGGACAGTGTAACGGGACCTTAAGGTGGGAGTAAATTACATTTATACCCATATGAAGGCCCCTTTACACTTTCAAACTGGCGTAAAGGAGCCTTAGTATAAATGAGAATCAGGCCCAATGATATTTACCTCTCAGCAATTGGTTTGCACTAATATCAACATTTTATCAGGTAAAATTATTTTTCTTTTATGCCCTGAAAATAAACCAGCAAGTGACCCAGAAGTCCAGTTTTAGTTCTAAATACATGTTCCCTAGACCTGAAAACACTGCAGAACATTGAAGTGTATATAACATAAAGAATAGAAAAACAAAAAAATAATTTTAGAATGCTTTCAACTAAACCAAAGTTTTTGAGGTTTGCATTTTCTTTATAGTTCTGTCCCTTTTGTCTGAGAGGAGGTTTAAATGCATAATTATACCACCATATTTATTACGGCATAGCTAAGTATGTGTGTAATCTGATAATTGTCTATTTTAAGTCTTAAAATACCACAAAGCTGAAGTGTTTGTGTGTGTGTGTGTGTAATCAGATTGAAACTTGTCATAGATGTTTCTAGCATAGAAAGCATGTCCCCCTTTTATTTCAGCTATTAAAAAAGCAACGTCCCACCTCTCCCCTAAAAGCTACATAACTGAAATTAATAACAAAACTATGTGACATTTATTTTTCTTGATGAGACAAGGTGAAGTAAGCAGTGTTTTAGGCCAAATTAATCTAAATTAGTGCCTCTTCATTATAATGTAACCTGGATAATAACATTTCAGAAGTGGCTGTAGCTGCAGCAACTGTGTGAACAGAAATTTGGAAAGCTTTCCAAAAGCAGACACTAACTACATTTTGAATCCATATAGTACAGGGTTTACCCATGAAGTTTCTCACACATTTCTCTCTCAGTTCCCCAATTACCCCCACCCCCCATGTTCCATTCAAATTGCATGACTGAGATCTTTGTTTCCTTAATTCTCCCATTCTTGTGTCCTTCCAAGCCAGATAAGTCTTCTGTTGCGCTGAATGTCAGCTGTCTCATTCCCTTCTCTGTTCTTAGATACTCTTTTTGGTAACTATTGATTAATGAGTAATGAAATTGCAACATTACTTCTCTTCAGATCTGCAATAGGGGGCATGGAAGGTCCCAAACCTTACCATAAGCAATGTCTTGTCTTGTAGACTTCAATGATGAAAAATCACAAATGTTTCCTCAGTAATAAATCTGATTTTAGTTTTAATAGGACATGCTGATTAATTAAAATGAAATAATTTTTAAGACCCCCAAGCCTGCCGTATGCAGCAGGTGCTAAGTCTCCATTAAAAAGATATATCAAGTGTGCTTCTCATACTTAAGCCTCTGAAAAGTGAAAATTAATCTTTATGTACATTTGGGTTTCATTGGTTTTTTATTTTATTTTTTAAGTAATGCTTGATGGTAAGGTCAGGATTTAATGAAAAAATGTCATAAGTGATTATACCTCTTCCTCTTGTTGCTCCAGCTCATAGCAACAGAAATTGCCCCATATGGACCCCAAGTCAGCAAAGCTCTTATACATGTGGTTAACTGCTTTGCTGAATAATGGTTTTGAGTCAGCACAAATGGGCCCAATCCAGTGGAAAACTGTTGATTTTAATCCAAGACTGGAAGACCCCATGATTCTAGGTTTGTCTACATGGGGACACTCAGGAAAAATTAATCCAAATTAGCTAAAGGTGTGAATTAAAACTGGATTAGTTAAAGGGCATTCAGTTTTATTTAATTAACTTCCAAAGTGAATTAAAATAAACTGAATTAAAACCACTTTAATTCAGAATGAGAGTGTCCACACAGGGGTTTAATGCAGTATAACTAAACTAGTTTCAGTTCACACCTTTAGTTAATTTGGATTCATTTTCTTGAGTGTTTCCATGTAGACAAGCCCATGTGACAGGCTGTCCTACTTAATGGACAGATCACCCTGCCAAATATGTCGGAGTTGCAAGGAATGCAGATGGAGAGCTCATGCAAAGACAACTCGTATCTCTTATGCTGTGCTGCTTCAGATCTTGGCAACTTTGACTCCCAATCCATGAGACTGAGGGCAGGTCTACACTAGAAGTGCTACATCGGTTCAGCTGTACCGATGCAGCTGTGCCACTGTAGCATGTCTGGTGAAGATGCTGTATGCTGACAGGAGAGCGCTCTCCCATTGGCATAATTACTCCACTTCCGTGAGAGGGGAACCGCTGATGACATAGCGCTGGTGTGGACAGCACTTAAGTCACTGTAACTTGCATCGCTCAGGAGGTGTCATTTTCACACCCTGGCAAAGTAAGTTAGACCAACTTAAGCAGTTGTGTAGACCTGCCCTGAGTTGCGAGAGTTAATCCAGGCTTTAGAATAGCCTTTTCTGCATGCCATAGGTAGCAAACGATGGGCTGGCATCTGATTGGCTAGGCTCATTTTGTGGATTTTGTTGCTTTGCATGGACTGGTGAAAAGAAGATCTCTTGCTCCCTGGTACTGTAAGAAGGAGAACTTCAGGTCAATAAATGGTGTAAAGTGCTAACAGGGACAAAGTTGTCATATAGTGATCAGCATCACACACTTATATATCATGGTTCCTTCAAGCTTCTTGGATGGATGGATTTCAATTTTGGGAGCAGGAAGAGGCCACTGCATATATTTTAAATGACAGCAGTACTCCTGGGAAGGAGGGGAAATAATCCAAAATACAATGTCTGGGTAGGTAAGCCTGGCCTCAGGTTCATTTGGGTTTAAAAGGATCTATACTGGAACTATCCCTCAGCCACTGCAATGTGGAAATACTGATTTATTTATAGTGTTGTATTTAGTGTATTTAATAGTGTCATTTACAGAGTTCCATAAGTGTTCTTTAGAGATATAAATAGGACAAGGGGCCAAAGTTAGGCTTGGTGTTAGGGGTATACATCCACTGAAGACAGTGGAGTTGCACTCACTTAAGTAGGGTTGAATTTGATCCAAGAAGCTTGCAGTCTGATACAGAGGTGACATCAGACTAGGATGCAAAGTTAGATCCCATATGAAGGGATATTCAGTAAGCAAGCTTTCCTTTAGCTATACCCCCTCTTCAGTCTAGGGAAAACCTGTGAAACAAGTGGTCAGTATAGGTGACCTGCCTGGTTTTAATATGTAATGTGAAAACATCTGGTCACAGCTGGGCAGATAGTTACTGTTCTTATTGTGGTGCTGTTTTGATTTTGGCTTTTTTGTAATGCATTTGCAGCACTGCACTCTATTTACTAGTCATAGTTTACAGAATGATCATGAGTCACTAATTGCACCAATTAAGAGTCTTTAAATGCTGTTTCTTTGTCCTTATTTTCTCCTCTAGATGAAGATGCAGGAAGTTGGAAACACCCAGCAATCTCTTGGTGACTTCTGACTTTTAAACATTCATAAGATTTAATTAATCAGTTAAAATAACAAGCTAATTTGATTGAGAACTATTTTATAAAACAAAACCAGCCTCGTCACCCACCACTTCTTTATTTTGGAACAATGATTAATTCTGAAAGGGAAACTTTTTCACAAACTTTATTTAAAATCATAGTTACAATACTTTAATAGTGACATTTTCAGGAATTTAAAAGAAAAATCTATATACAAATGTAAAATAACTTCTATCCTCTTCTACTGTGTAGGTACCATTATGCTGAAAATATCAGTGGGTCATAATTGTACCACTCAGTAATCTAACAATGTGCCAGGTCAGTTATAAAGGTGTCAGGTGCAAAATATTTAGTGGCTTATTTGAGAGATTGTTGCAGGTTTACCTTGTTTGGCAATGAATATTGTATGTTTATGAACAAGAAATCATGGAGTAGCTGAGAATACTGGGGAAAATAAAATACTGCAGCATCCTTGCCTATTTCCTCAACCCAAGTTTTTAATTTCTTCTAGTGTTTCATTCCACCTCCAAATGCTTGGGCTTGTGTTGCCTTAGTGTGCTAGGTTGAGAAAAGGTGAAACAGTTAGCTGTTTGTACAAAAGGCACCAGAAGCAGAAGAACAGTGACAAACTGTTCGTTTGTTAGAAACCACAGCTTGAATGGTATAACATGTCGGATCTGGATATTCAGTCAAAAAGTGGAAGGCCTTGATATTAAAATACAAATAGACAAACAGAAGGCAATTTTAAGGCTTGTGTATCATTAAATCTGCTGGTGTGCTCAACTATTAGTTATCAGTTCTTTGTATATATGCCTTGTTGCTATGTCTCGTGTAATATCTTTATTGCTTGGGTTCAAAGTTTCAGACAGTGAGACGTGAAATGGCATGCCTTGGGGAAACATGCAAACTTTTTTTTCCCTTGCCGTTGGACCTAACCAAGGGTGTGGTGAGCCAACAGCAAGTCTATACCAGGAAATAGCTCTCCTGGCAGCTCAGGTTACCAGCCTCATCATTTGCCTCCCTAAGCCTCTGTTGTCTGGTTCTGGGAGTAACAAGGAGAAGCCTGCACTGTAATTCATCTAATTACCCCTTATGGGGAAAGCTGGAGAGTAAGAGGAAGCAGCAAGAAGGTTCCAGAAGGACAGGAAGATAGAAAACAATGTCTGGTACCAGTCTGCACCTGCAACAAAATAGAAATTTGGTGGCAAAAGTGTTGAAACCTGCAGTGTCTTAGAAAATGCCAAATTCTGCAACCACAGAATAGCAGAGTCAATGGGGCCCTTGTTGAGGTGAAGGTGCAATTCATATCTCAGAGTTATTGTTTCAGGTTCTCTGCAGACTCAAGCAGGCATCATTGCGTTATCTATGCTCACAAAATACGTGGGCTGCAGCCTATAATGAATTTCTGATCTTCCAAGCATTGATGCTCTCTTTTTGTTTTTAAATTTAGGGCAGAGTGGGGAAAGAAGAAGCTTTTAGTTTTGGAATATAAATTCTGGTTGTTTTTCAGTTTCTTTCATAATCAAGTTATTTTGTTTTCGGTGGTGTAGCTTCACAGTCAAATATCTGGGTCTGTTCCCAGTGCTAGGTTGGGGGGAATAGAGCGCTCTGCACCCTGTCTATTTTCAAAGTCTGATGCATTTAAAAAAAACAAAATTCACATTTTTAAAAATTAAAACATACCTTAAAAATGTGTAAATTAACGGCATTCATGACCTGTTTATTTTCAAACACATGCTTTGAATTCTGAAAAGTCATTGCAATTAAATTTTTATTTAGGACACTATCCAGTTTCCACTGAAGATAATAGGGATTCTCTTTATCTGACATTGGTTTGCCAGAATGAAAACTGCTCACTGGATGTATATATTGACCTGATGCATGCCAATTAGCTTAGCCTAGAGAGCATATCAAATGGGTCAATGAAAATTTTGCCCCAGTATCTGAGGATAAATTGACCTATTATGTGTGTCAGCCTATCAAAAAACCAGGTTATCTGTATTATTATTTTTTTTAAAGCTTATGGTCTTTTTCATGTGTAAATAATGATCAGTCATGCAGCTATCTGATTGGCACACTTTTCCATAATTAATCTAAATAAATATCTTTAAAAATGTCCTTTTATTATTATTTATAAAAATGATATAGTGTATATGTGTATAAATAACACACACCACTATATTCTGGCATCATGAAAATGATTCAGTTATTGTTCTTGTACTCATAAGTGATGCTCTTCTCATATGACACACGAATTAACAAATTACATGGCAAATGAAAATTAACAGATTATAATAACTAGAAGCAAATTAGTTGATTATCACTGACACCAGATTTTCAAACACTTGGTGTCACAAATGAAGTATGTGCTGTAAGACGTCCACCAGCAGGAAACTCAGAAATGTTGGCTTCAATCTAAAACTTTATCTAAAAAATAAATTGTAGATTGTATAGATTGAAAGAAGGTTTTCATCCGAGGAACTTCCAGAATTCTAGGGTGAGCAAAATGGATGATCCTTCTTTGAAACACACCTTTTTCTTCCGCCCCACCCCTCCCTCCACCATGTCAAAATGGTTTGGATAGGCTCAGACTGTGGCAAGTGTTTGTAAAGACAAAATTAGGGAGTTCCCATTTATTACTTTCTAGTGACTTCCATATAAAATGTGTTGAGTTTATAAGTAAAATTTATGTTTTCTAATTGCAAGCCCTACAAACTTCAACCAGGAATCTCTATTCTCTCGGACTCTCTTGTTGTTCTCTAGTAATAGAGATTCTGTAATTGGAACTTAGTTAGTTAGCATTCTGTTTCACCTATGAGCCAGAACATAATCTTGCTCATTTTCCCATAGGGGTGTGTTTGTGTGTGTGTGTGTGTGGGTGCACACAGAAGTATGGAGTTGTAACAATTTATTTTAGTCAATGAAGCACTTGGAATATAAACATGTTTATTGGTTTAGACAGTGCTACTTCTAGACAGACAGGGTGGGCGAGGTGTAATATCTTTTATTGGATCAACTTCTGTTGGTGAGAGAGACAAGCTTTTGAGTTTACACAGGCGCTTCTTCAGGCTAAGCTTGAAAGCTTGTTGGTCTAATAAAAGATAGTACCTCACCCACCTTGTCTCTCTAATATCATGGGACCAACATGGCTACAACAACACTGCATACCACTTCTAGATGTCACATTTCTGATCAGAACTTCAGTGTAACAACCTCTTTCTATAAAGGACTAATCTAGAAAACAGACTTTTATCTCCTAACTAAGAAAGTCATAAGAACATAACATAAGAATGGCTGTACCGGGTCAGATCAAAGGTCCATCTAGCCCAGTATCTGTCTACTGACAGTGGCCAATGCCAGGTGCCCCAGAGGGAGTGAACCTAACAGGCAGTGATCAAGTGATCTCTCTCCTGCCATCCATCTCCATCCTCTGACGAACAGTGACAAGAAATCTATTGATGAACTTCTGAGTGATGTTATTAATGACAGAATCTGGAAGGACCAACCACAGTGATAAGGGTGTTTGAGTGAACTTGGCTTGGGTGTCCCTCATCAACCAGTTGTTGCTAAAAGGAATTAAGTCATAGCCATAATCTACAGTGCGTTAAGAGCAGTAATACTGAAAGAAGTTGTACCCTGCAGTCCATTAAGAATAGTTGATATAGTGCAAAATAAAATGTATAGTTGTTTTTGAACTGTGCACAGTTTGCCATGCTAGAGGAAGGCATGGAAGTCACTTTTTATTTATTTCATAACTGAGTGCCATCTGACCTTCCCCCTCTAAATATTTATTCACAATTGTCTAATCCAGTGGTCCCCAACATGGCGCCCACCGGGGCATTTATGTGCGCCTGCCTAGTGCCCAGCAGGGGAGAGAAGCCGTTGTCCTGTGCCAGCCGGGGACAGAGAACTCAGGCTGCGAGCATGGTGTTCTCTGTTCCCAGCAGGCGCGAGGCCCGCCTACTGCCCAGAAGGGGAGACAAGCCCCGGCCCTGCGCCTGACAGAGACAGAGAAGTCCAGGGCTGCGGGCGCTGGTGTTCTCGGTCCCTGGCAGGTGCGGGGCGCGGCAAGCCAGAGAGAAGCCACGGCCCTGTGCCTGCCAGGACAGAGAACCCCGGGGCGGCAGGCGCCGGTGTTCTCTGTCCTCGTGGCTTCTCTCCGGCTTCTCTCTTCTCTCTGGATTCATATATTATGTTATATTAAATATGATGTTTTTCATATTATTTAATGTACAAATACAAAATAAGCCTTGAAAAACTGTTGGCGCCCGCCACACTCTTCTGAAAACATGGATCTGCTACTGGCCACAAAAAGCTTGGGGACCACTGGTCTAATCTCATGAATTTTGTTCAGAAGATCAAAAATGTTTAAAACTTCAAATATGGGCATAGATTACTTGAGTGGAAGGGTTGGGGGAAGAAGAAAGAGACATTTAACATACCAAGATGTTTTAGAGATCTCCTCCTGGCCTGTACAGCCAGCATATGATACATTTTTAGTTTTCTTTAAGCTCAGTAGATTCTTTGGCTGATTCTTGTTGGTCTGCTCATTCTTGGAATGTGCTTTTTATTTCGGGGCATGGCTACACTTGCAAATGTAGAGTGCTTTGAGTTAAGCCAGCCTTCAGAGAGTGCAGTAGGGAAAGCACTGCAGTCTGTCCACACTGACAGCTGCAAGTGCACTGGCATGGCCGCATTTGCGGCACTTGCAGCAGCATTGGGGAGCGGTGCATTATGGGCAGCTATCCCACAGAGCACTCTTCCCGTTCTGGCGCTGTGGCTTGTGGGAAGGGGGTGGGAGGTGCGGGGCATTCTGGGTCCTGTCCCAACACCTGTGATGCATCGGTTCGCATCCCAACATTCCCTGTGTTTCCGTCCACATTTGGCACCATCTTTAAACGCTTTATGTACTGCGTGCTCTGTCTTTCCTTTCGGTCTGCGGGAATGGAGCCTGAGCTGCTGAGGAATATGCTGATGAGTCTCGCCAGCACGCCACGTTTGGCAGTCGAATTACTCCTTAAGATCCAAACAGACAGTGAGGACTCGATGATATCGACTTGAGTAACGCATATGACACGAGATTGCTTGTGGCATTCATAGACATGCTCACCACTGTGGAACACTGCTTTTGGGCTCGGGAAACAAGCACTGAGTGGTGGGATCACATCGTCATGGAAGTCTGGGATGACGAGCAGTGGCTGCTGAACTTTCGGATGAGAAAAGCCACTTTCATGGGACTGTCATGAGCTCGCCCCCACCCTGTGGCGCAAGGACATGAGATTGAGAGCTGCCCTGACGGTGGAGAAGAGGGTGGCTATGGCAATCTGTAAGCTGGCAACTCCAGACAGCTACCGATCGGTTGCTAACCCGTTTGGAGTGGAAAAGTCAACCGTTGGAATCATGTTGATGCAAGTTTGCAGGCCCATTAATCGCATCCTGCTCAGAAGAACCGTGACTCTGGATAATGTGCATGACATTGTGGCTGGTTTTGCACAAACGGGTTTCCCTAACTGTGGAGGCGATAGATGGGATGCATATTCCAATTCTGGCACCAGCCCACCTAGCCTCTGAGTATGTTAATTGAAGGGGTATTTCTCTATGGTTCTCCAGGCACTTGTGGATCACCAGGGGTGTTTCATTGACATTAATGCAGGCTGGTCCGGAAAGGTGCATGACGCATGCATCTTTCGGAACACTGGCCTGTTCAGGAAGTTGCAAGCTGGGACTTTTTTCCCCAGACCAGAAGATCACCATTGGGGATGTCAAAATGCCCATTGTGGTCCTTGGAGACCTCGCTACCCTTTAATGCCGTGGCTCATGAAACCCTACGAGAGAATCTTGACAGCAGCAACAGGTTCAACAACAGGCTGAGCCAGTGAAGAATGACTATGGAGTGTGCTTTTGGCCATTTAAAGGGCCACTGGCACTCTCTGTATGGGAAGCTGGACCTGGCCGATGACAACATCCCGGCAGTTATATCCGCATGCTGTACCCTCAAAAACATTTGTGAAGAGAAGGGTGAAAGATTCACTCAGGCATGGAACTCGGAGGTTCAACACCTGGAAGCTGAATTTGAATAGCCAGAGAGTTGGGCTATTAGGGGCCCACCTTGGGGCTGCAAGGATTACGGATGCCTTGAAGGAGAAATTTGAGGCTGAAAGTCACCAGTAATGTTTGGTGCCCTGCATGGGAGTGAAGTGCAGTGGTTCCAATGTTAGTAGGAATCTGTGTTTTCTACGCTGACTTGCAGTGCCTCTTGCTTTCCTGGGCTAAGGTAACTTTTACTTTATGCAATAATAAAGAATGTTTTCAAAGCCAAAAAATCCATTTATTGAAAAGAAACACAACTTCTTGGGAAACAGAAAGGGCAAAGAGGTGGGATGGGGATCAGTACAATCACAGATTTGCATATGTCCTGTTATCATACTCAGCCTTCCTGTCTGGAGTGCTGTGCAATGAGTGCTGCACTTCAGGATGGTTATACTGCATAGTGATGGGGGTTGAGTGCAGTGGGTAAGGGTCATAGTTTTCAGGGCTGGGTGGTAGTGCTCCACCTGCATGGCTACAAACGCCTGGATCGAGTCTGCTTGGCGCTCCATGATGCTTATCAGCCGATCCGTGCTTTTGTGCCGGTGCTCCTCATTCTGCTGGCGGATCCTCCTTTCACTCTCTCTCCACTCCTGCACTTTTAAATTCTGATTAAGGGACTGCTGCATGACTTCATGCAGCATGTCGTCTTTGCTTCTATGTGGCCTCATCCTAATTCTTTGCAATCTTTCGGCCGGTGTTAACATGGACAGCTGAGATCTCAAGGTTGCATCTGTAAAGGCAAAATGCAGAGACGGCATTGTTCACACCAGACAGAGCAATGATTCCCCCCATACTTAAGCACAGTCTACACAATAGCATAATTTGCCTGTCCCAAAGCGAGCGCATGTAACCCCCGGGAGCCCCCAAATGGTGACTAAGCACAGGGTCAAGTGTGACTGTTTCATGCCGTACTGTCCTCTGGGTTTCTGTGCCTTGAGGAGAGCCAACAGCTGCAGGGGGGCCCCTATACTGAACACTGTCCCCACATTTTCCACAGGAGTTCATCCTGGAAGATATCTTGCTGCTGAGGGTGACCTGGGAAACAAGGGAGGGTCTTCTACTACAATGCGGCTTCCACCCTGGCCCATATGTAGCTTGCCTGTGTGCAGCAGTGGTCCCCCCACCCCTGATGGCACAGTGGCATGGACATGTTAGCCTGACTGGGACAAGGACCACAGTGGCTCTCCCAAGAAACCTGTACAAGCGCATTGCCCAAGTTCTGGATGAGACCTTTGAAGAGACCATTGATGTTGCGTTGCATGCGGGCCGGATAAAGCACAACAACCAATATGATTGCAAGCTGAATCATTTATTATTTACAATGCATCATATTATATAGGCTTTTCCATATTAGCAAACGTCAGACACACCAACATTACATTGCTGCTGATTGGTTCTTTGTCTGATACACACACTTTTACATGCATGGCCCTTTGCTTACTGGTTTCCCATTTCCCATGCAACTTATCTGATCCCAGTTAGGCCACCTGGCGTCTGTCTCCCACGGGCTAGCTCTCAACTTTCTCATAACAACTTTATCTAATTCCTCTATTCTTGTTGTCCTGCTGCTGTAACTTTCCACCAAGGCAGCATAGGGATGATGTAACCCTACACATTGAGGCCGATTACCGCGATGTGAGAGAGCACATCAATGCCCTATTCTGCATCTAGGCATACAGCCCTAACCCTCTTCGCCCCAAGAGCCTGCACCGAATACCTTCCTTCCCAAAATAAAAGTTGCTTACCGAACCTCCTCTGGTGTTTGTCCTTCCCCAAGCACCATCCGCCATGACTAGCCACCTTCCTCCTGGCTTGAGAGCAGCTCATGGCTGCATGCATCTAGGGATTCCGGGGTGTCTTCCTCCTCAGTACCCTCATTCCCACTTTCCTCCTCCTCCTCCTCCTGCCTTGTGGAACTGGGCTCTAAAATGTCCATGGTGGTCCTTGGAGTGGAGGTGGTGTCGCCCCCAAGTATTGCATCCAGCTCTTTGTAGGAACGGCAGGTCGCGGGGGCACCACCAGAGTGGCAGTTTGCCTTGCGAGCTTTGTGGTAGGCATTCTGCAGCTCCTGCACTGCAGTGCGTCCAGTCATGGCCCCTTTCCATTATGTCTCTTGATATCTGCCTGAAGGTACTGTAATTCCTATGGCTGGAGTGCAGCTGAAACTGGACAGCTTCCTCCTCCCAAACACTGATGAGGTCCAGCACCTCACCATTGCTCCATACTGGGGATCACCTGGTGCGTGGAGGCATGGTCACCTGGAAAGATGCACTGAGAGCACTCCATGCGTGGCTGAGCAAACAGGAAGGGGATTTTCAAAATTCCCAGAGAATTTAAAGGGTGGGGTCTGATGGTTGGTCACCTGAGGGCAGGGCAGTAGAGTTCAAAGTGATGACCAGAGTGGCTAGAACAGGCATTGTGGGACACTTCTAGAGGCCAATCAGAGCGCATTAAGAGATCAGGGCATCCACACTGGCTCTGCAGCGCTCCAGCGGGGTGCATCAAACGTTATTCCACTTGCTGAGGTGGATTACCAGGAGTGCTCCAGCCGTGGAGTCTGGGTGTTCTACATGCCTTGCCAGTGTGGATGCATCGTGAGTTAGGGTGCCGGGCTGCTTTAATGTGCTCTAACTCACAAGTGTAGCCATGCCCTCAGTAAGTTGTAACTGGTTACAGTGGAATGAGCACTTATTGCATATTGAGCGATCTTGTCTCCAGATCAAAGTAAGCAAATATGGATTCAGTAAAATGTCATAGTTCAGAATAGCCATACAAATTTGTACTGAGATTGATTACCTACCTATATAAGTGCCATAGGTATGCAAGGCATTTTATGACAAGGCTTGCATAAAATCCTGTGGTAATATAATTCATACAGCTAACACATCATTAGTACATGAGTGGGTGGCTAAGGTAAGTAGAATGGAACTGATGCGGAAGTTCTTGGGAGACCATTTTTGTTTTAGTGCACGTAAACCCTGATTTGCAATTACTTGAGTTATGTTAGGTTCTTGGTTCATTTGTTTTATAATCCCATCCTATTCAGGAGCAGGAGTGGCAATGGGGAGTGCCAGAGTGCAGACTAGCAATAAATTGGCAGAGATGTTGTATTTATACAATGAGCACATTTGGATGTAACTGGTTGTCTCAGATCCTAGCAAGCAATTCCTCCTGGCCACCCACTAGAGCCACTGTGAGAGGAATCCAAAGCCTCTGTGCTAGGGCTCTCCTGGGGTGTATTAAGCTTCTGGAGCCTCAGCAGGCTGCAGCACTGGCTCCTCCGTGGCTGCTATCACTCCTCAGAAATGGAGCTCCTCAGCCTACCTGTCCTAGGCCCCTAGGACTAGTGCTGGCCTCTGAGATACCCCAGTTACTCAAACACACACCTTTCCCAGAGCTCCACCCCAAAGGTGTGAAACTTCTGGTTATAATTTAACTCTTAGGGGCACACAGCAGTTGTCAAGCAGTCAACACACACAAACTATGCTCAGAGTCTAACAATAAAGTACAGGAGAGTACAGATTATACAAACCACAGACACTAAATGCATGTCTCCACCTCAGTTTCCTCACCACTCCAGGGCATTCTTTGGAGTTGGATCGTTGTCCCTTGGGGCCATCTGGGTGCAGGAAAGCAGGTAGGGCTCCCTTTCCTAATGAGGACGCTACATGCTGGGTGACCTCTTCCTCCTGGAGCCCTTTACTCAGCTTCTGACCCCTTCTTTCTCTTGCCTCATGCTTCCTCTTCTTGTGTGGCTCCTCTATTCCGGTGTGTTTCTTTATTTAACCCCTCTCGGTTACGGATCTCTCTTGTTCCACTGCTTCTACTACCCCCACTGTCTTTGGACGTGTTAAGCTAAAACTGGATTTCTAAAGCTTCAGCTACTTTATATCATGACCTTTGTGAGTTTCAGTACTATTGTTAACCTTAAGTATTTCCCACTTTCCCTGTATCTTCTACAGGCCCTGTCAGCAATAGTGGATCGACATACATATAGGCACTCATAATACAGCAGTTTTTCGTAATACAGCTTCACAATATCAAACTGAATTAATAAGTTGTACAGATATGGCCCTGATTCATCACACTTGTATGAAAATATTTAAACTAAAAACACATTCATTTATTTTTTTTTAGCAGAGATTTCAAATGTACCATGAGGCGCTTTGAAATATATTCTTCAGAATTCTGCTCTCAGATCAGTCTCTGATCCACCCAGTGCATCTCTAATTCTGTATCCTGTCTCATTAGGAACGCGACATGTGTCGGGAGAGTGGAATTTAGGCATTCATATCCATCTTGAAGTATGAGAGCAGAACTTCACCTTAAACTCTATACTCTAATCAGTGATTCTCAAACTTTATTAATTTACATCCTACCTTAAATTTTTTTTGTGCAGTTAACATCAAGCTCACGTACCACAGTTTGGAATCCCTGCTGTAAGAGATTAGCATGCTATAACTCTCCATTTTTGTCACTTCTTTAGACACAAGCAGGGCAAGGTGTTGAACGTAGACTAAATGCCTAGTAAGGGCTTGGCTACACTTGCAAGTTAGAGTGCATTAAAGCAGCCCCAGGTGCCCTAACTCCTGACCCATCCATACTGGCAAGGCACTTAGAGCGCCTGGACTCTGCAGTTGGAGCGCTCCTGGTAATCCACCTCCATGAGAAGCATAACGCTTGTTGCGCCTCGGCTGAAACGCCCAATGTGAGTGTGAACAAGGTGTTGCATTACTGTGCTTTGATCAGCCTCCAGAAACATCCCATAATCGCCTTAAGTCAAGTGGCCACTCTTGTCATTGTTTTGGAATCGGCTGTAGGAATGTGTATATGCCTATTCAAAGCTCCATTTCTGACAGCCAGCATGCTTATCTGCTCTGGGACAAAGCAAGCCATTGATGTGGAATGTTGCTTGCTGTGAGTGTGTGAGAGATTGGTGGGGGGAAGAGGGGTCTGAAGTTACAAGACAGTATGCTGACACACTCTCAACACCCCAAAACCCACGCTCTCCCCAACATACACACAACACACTCGCGGTCACACTCCACCCCACCCCCCGCATTTGAAAAGCATGTTGCAGCCACTTGAATGCTGGGATAGCTACCACAATGCACTGCTTTTTGTGGCGTTGCAAGAGCTGCTAATGTGGCCACGCCAGTGGGTTTCCAGCTGAGAGTGTAAACACTCGGCAGCGTTTTCCCTGCTGCGGTCTCCAAAGGCTGGTTTAACTCCCAGCACGCTACATCTGCAAGTGTAGCCATGCCCTAAGTAAGAACACAACCTGAATCCAGTTCATCCCTGTGTCAAACATGTATTTATATAGGCTGTATTTAACTCTTGGATAATTTCATAGGTAGAACTACATTTAAGAGTGTGTTTTATTTGTCTCAATATGTCTTATCATTGCTTCCTAATGACTGTCTTACATACAGTCATTTTAGTATAACATGGAAGTAGCAATACTTTCCTACCCAGCATGGGGTGTGTTGAGGTTCAATTGGGGGGGTCGGTTTTGGTGAGCGAGGAAAAGTGTTTCTTTCCCAAACTCTACCAATGTGAGATGCCGGTCACGGTTGATTGTGCAGATCTTAATATTACAAAGCACTTTTCTTTCATTCATTCTTTGATCAATAATATTTCCTTAATTATTTTTCTCTCAACAGAAAATTTTTAAAACTGGAGATTCTAACGAGGATGGGCAGCTGGACTTTGAAGAATTTATGCAGTACCTTAAAGACCATGAGAAAAAAATGAAACTGGCGTTTAAGAGTCTGGACAAAAACAATGATGGTATGTCTTTATTTTCACCTGACCTGGGGTTCAAAAACCTGTTTGAAAGAAAAATGTGTGATACCAATTTCTGAACTAGATTTCAGAATAATTCAGTATAAAATGGTTATTTCCCCAAAACATTCAAGGACCTAAATATATTGTGTATAATGTAAATATTGTATGTAATAAATGGAGATAAATTTTTTTTGTTGGAGTGTAAAGTTTGCTGAGATGGAACTTGTATTGCTAATAAGGAACTTGCATCCTCTCCAGTTAATTTCCATTGGAGTAGGAGCAGACTCGTAATTTTGATTGAGTATCCACATCATAGTCAAATGACTAATTATATAAGGATTATATTCTCCTCCAGTTAACAGCCTTCAAGATGGCAGACCTAAGGAATTTTGCTCTGCAGCTGGAGGAGCTGTGAGGAAGTCTCTTGTTAGAAAATATATTTTTCCCTCTTTGATAGAGGGAGACTGACTCATTAGGTGTTTGTGATGCACTTATGTATTACAAAGACTGAGCAGATATTATCCAATTATATCATTTAGGACTTCAGGGTAAAAGTGTATTAAGTGGTCTGGGCTGCTTTGTACTAAACGATAGTTTAAAGACTTCCCAAATTTTTAAGTAGAACAAAGATCATTATCATGTGAGTTTACATACCAAGATTTGAAGAAGCTTTTAACTTGTACATATTTTCTTTTAATGCTTTAAGGAAAAATTGAAGCGTCAGAGATTGTCCAGTCTCTCAAGATATTGAGTATAAATATTTCAGAACAACAGGCAGAAAAGATTCTAAAAAGGTCAGAAACTATTCTTATTTCTAGTCAGTGTTTGTGACTTTGTGTATTCTTCAAATGATTGTTCATAAACATGTTTACATAATTCCAAATCAGACATAAAAGGATAATTTTTAATCAAAGATAACTATTGATTAGCAAATAGTCTAATCAATAGACTATTGATAGTTTTTATTTTCATATTCATTTAAGACTGAATCTGAGTCATGCTAATATTTAGGTATCACACCTATCTGCATAACCAAAAATAGTTGGCCTCCAGTTTAACAATAAAAACATGCTCTATTTTCCTTTCTTAGAGTACTAAAGAGCCAGTCATACCCTTCCAAATGTGATAGTACACTTCTACTCCGATATAATGCTGTCCTCGGGAGCCAAAAAATCTTACCGCGTTTTAGGTGAAACCGCATTATATCAAACTTGCTTTGATCCGCTGGAGTGTGCAGCCCTGCCCCTCCGGAGCGTTGCTTTACCGTGTTATATCAGGTCGCCTTATATCGGGGCAGAGGTGTAGAATAGGAATTCTACTATACTAAGTATTTGAGTTCATAAAATTGAAAGATTCATAAATCGAACATCTCAAATTTACGGTAGGTATGGTGCTTAAGTTGTAGTATGGTGCACTGCATTGTTTTCTTGTCCTTCAAACAACTGCAGAGTGTGATTTCCAATGCATTGAAGGCATTGGAAATGTGAAGGGATGTCAATTTGTACTTCATTAACGTGACTTTTGTTATGTCCGCTTCCCCTTCCCCCATACCTCAGTTGGGAAAAATGGTTCGTTTTACTGGACAGTTATAAGATTGGTATCCACTGCTGTACGTGGATTTTCACACTCGTGTGAGGACTGGTTTGCATGGGTTCACAGGACTTTAAGCCTGAAAAAGTTTGCAGGTAGAGTAACCAGATATTTTATTTATTTTTACTATTTTCCAAACACAATTTAATATTTTGCATACTTTTGTTTTGTTTTAATTTCAGCATTGATGCTGATGGGACAATGACAGTGGACTGGAATGAATGGCGGGATCACTTTTTATTTAACCCAGCTACAGACATAGAGGAAATAATCCGTTATTGGAAACATTCTACTGTAAGTTCAGCTTGTATTTTAAAGGAGATCTATTTTATGTAGATATATTTGTGTGTGTGTGTGTGAGAGAGAGAGATTATCCTGCATCTTTGACTCCTCACCTGGATTCTGCTTCCAAATCCATCTCTGCCAGAACTAATTTTAGAACTTCAAGCCTTCTGAGAAGCTTTAGACAGCTGGTATAGTTTGTGTTTTTCCTCCCCAGATGTGGTGTTCTTATCCCATCTTCCTGCCCCAAGTATCCTTGTGTGAGTATGAGTGTTTAGTCCTGGATCAGTGAAAAGTCTAAGGTCCAGAATCTTGCTCCTCCCAGAAGAGCTTGCAGTCTAAATAAACAAGACGAAATGCTACAGAGTGTACTATCTCCATTTTACAGATGAGGGGGACTTGGGGCATTAAGAGTGGTAGCATCTAAAATTAAATTCAGCAACAGTATAAATATAACTCACTTTATTAAAGGAAAAAAATTAATCCTCCCACTCCCCAGCTACTTTGCAGTAATTGCTTTCTCTTATTGGAAAGATTTTTCACTCTCTCTTTTTAACAGCAAATGTAACTCATATGTGAAACTGTATTAATAGTATTAAATGGTGCAGTCCCTCTAATTTATTATTATTACATATTATATGATGAAAATGAAGGTATGCATTTAAGTTATTTACAAAAATCCATAGTCCCCTGTCACCTTTAGTAATGTTCGCTGTTGTTCAAGTTGAACAGTAAATATTTTAAACTAAACACCCATCTGGCAGGGAGATTTCAGACTTTCACAACTGAATGATAGTCACTAATGTCTCTTCAAAACATTCAGTAAAATTGTTGGTTGGAACAAGAAAAATCGTAATGGATTAGTGAAATGATTCATATAATTAGGTGCTATATTTATTTATAATAGAAAGCTATTTTTAAATGTGTGTGTCTGTAAAATACATGAATAAATTACCTTGAATTATTAATCTCTTGACAGCATCTTTAAGAGATTATCAAACTAATCCTTAAAGACTGCCTGGATGAAAGGTTAGTAGCATGTAAGCATTTTGGACTTGGACACTGTCTGGAAAGCTTTACTGAGCTTGACAAAATGTCTTCATTACAGCTGTGCTCAAGAAAGGAGTTTGTCATAATTTTTAATGATGATGGTGCTGTCTTTGAAATGGTGGGTTTTGGGTGGTGGTGGTCTAAATATATTTAAAGAGAAAAAAGGGTCACTTTTGATTTTTGTTGTATAGAATTGCTCTTACTGTAATTTCATTCCATTGTTATACATTTCAAGTATGTACATTACAGATTATTGATAGCTATTTTTATGTCTTTAATGTAACTTTTTATACATTGTCATTTCGTATGGTGCCTATTTGTAGTCAAGCCAGTGTCAGAACTATCAGTAAAATCACTAAATATGAAATATAGTTATTGCCGCTTTCTGCTTTGCATTGTGACAGGTGTTGGATATAGGCGATAGCTTGACTATCCCAGACGAATTCACAGAGGAAGAGAAAAAGTCTGGGCAATGGTGGAGACAGCTGTTATCAGGAGGAGTGGCTGGTGCCGTCTCTCGAACAGGTACAGCACCATTAGATCGCCTTAAAGTCATGATGCAGGTGAGTTGCAACACTTAAGCAATTTTAAATTCTGGTAAATCACTTTTCCCCTTTAGCATAATGTGGGCCATGTTGTGGCAGTTTTTTAGAGGAGTTCCAGCTGGCTGGGAGTGTTTGTAAATTAATAGCAGAATATAGCTTCTTACTTCTAGAGAGGCTCTCACTGTGCTTTTAAAACTGTTTCATAATTTGTTTTGACTTAGGTCCTAATCCTGCAAAGATAGACTACATTTAACTATTCTTGTGGGCATAATGGTATGCAGGATTAGGCCCTAATTTGTAGATGTCTTTTGCACCCTGATGCTTGCATGTTTGTTTTATGCATTTTGCTGCTTTTTTTAAAAAATTCAAATGCTGCATTTTTGTAATGAGACTTGCTTTGTGGTGTATTGTTGTACAGATATTATATTAAATACATT
This sequence comes from Mauremys reevesii, assembly GCF_016161935.1. Classification (NCBI taxonomy): domain Eukaryota; kingdom Metazoa; phylum Chordata; order Testudines; family Geoemydidae; genus Mauremys; species Mauremys reevesii. Next base: position 28,958 of record NW_024100736.1, read on the forward strand.
CCTGTTTGATAGCTGAAATGATTAATAAAAGACTGATACTGGAAAATACATCTACCCTATCAAAATCAGTTGTGCTGGTATAAACTACAACAGTGTATTAAGATCAGCAATACATTTCACACTTTTTACACACTTCCCATACATTTTTTCAAAATTACAGGATTTTAAACAGTAGCTTGCTTTATGTTTTCTGAGTCTGCCGCATAGAAAGTACTACTCAATCTAAAAAGCACATTATGTAGTGTTTCTATAGTATGCATTTTAAGGAATATATTGCATTTCTCTTGATAATGAGCATTTATATTCCCTTTTGAACCAGTAGCCAGTTTGGAAGAAATATCACAACTGCTATAAAAATGAAAGACTGGAATATTGTTACTATAGTGTTAGTTTTCAAGAAATACAACAGATAATGAATGGTGTGAAAACAGTCCTTAGTTTACAGTCATATTGCAGCATCTCAGATTGACTACAGGTATTCAATTATGAGACAAGTAATTATACTGTCTGTCTTCTAGGGGTTTTTGACTTAAGTATTTACTACAACATTATCCTTTGTTGCTTAAAAATGAGTCCTATATCCAATCTAAGCATTTCTTTTTCTTACTGTGGTTAATAGGTTCATGGTTCAAAGTCAAATAAAATGAATATATCAAGTGGCCTTAAGCAGATGGTGAAAGAAGGAGGCATCCGTTCCCTTTGGAGGGGAAATGGTGTGAATGTTATTAAAATTGCACCTGAAACAGCTATTAAGTTCTGGGCATATGAACAGGTAATGTGTTAAATCAAGGTGATGAACATTAATACTGAAAAACAAAGAATGCAAAGATGATGAAAATACATATATAATGGTTTTATTGATCAAATTTAAAATAGTCTCATGACTGGTTTATAAAATATGTGAGTAATGTGGATTATTACTGTTGTACTGTGAACAATGTAGGCAAGAAATCAAACTCGCATCATTTGAGTTTAAAGCTACTTACTTATCTATGTAACTTTTTATGGAGAGGTGCTCGAATGTTAAATACTTCAGTTTTGATTTCTAAATAGTAACCACATAAAAATTTAGCATGTTGTTTTAGCCTAACACATACCCATGTACAGGATTCCTTTTAAGTCAAATGTCATTGTGCTGCAGTAAGATGCCCTCAGCATGGATTTCAGAGTTATATTTACCTCTGAATCAGCTTTACACAACATATTAAAGGCCTAATCCTCCTTTGGAATAGAGATCTCCCTGCGATCACAGTTTTAGTTTGGAATTGTAGAACACCCAGTAACTGATCTTTGCTTTCTGATCTGTGAAGATGGCAGAGTCTTGCTAGGACCAGAAGTAAGAGCAAAGTAATGTACAATACATCAACACTCTTCTGTGCTGTAAACAAACAACCCCAAACCCAAAGCTATTTTAAAAAATTATCCTTTGTGTATAGGATATCTGATTTACAACTTCTGATGAGAGGTGGTAATTTGCCCTAATGTGCAGTTATTGCTTACATCCCTCAATACATTACTCCTTCCTCAGCTTAGCTTATCAGTAACTGATACAACTACTCAGGCAGAACAAAGACAAGACTGCAGTATTTGGCTGCCTATAGCAAGTGGTATGGTGCACATAAGGCCTAATTCTCCATTCCTTGAGTACCCATTCACTTAAGTTGGAGTTGTGGGTGTGCAAGGAATGCAGGGTTCTCTTCTGTTATAAAAGTGCAACCATATAGGTATTGAATGACCAAAAAAACAACATTTCTGCAGAGTTAGGGTTGCTTAGTGATATGTCGTCTCCTTGCAGAATGTTGAGTGAATCAAAACTGAAACTTCTGAAAACCAGGAAATGCGGAGTTAAGGCATCCAATCTTTAACTCTACCCTCCTTCAGCAGTTACCCAATTCATCCCATTAGCACATGTACTGCTCCTCCTCTCCATAATGCCCTCCTTTCCTAGATAAGTTCATGGCAGATAGTCTATCAATGGCTATTAGCCAGGATGGGCAGGTATGATGTCCCTAGCCTCTGTTTGCCAGAAGCTGGGAATGGGCGACAGGGGATGGATCACTTGATGATTACCTGTTCTGTTCATTCCCTCTGAAGTACCTGGCATTGACCACTGTCAGAAGACAGGATACTGAGCAAGATTGACCTTTGCTCTGACCCAGTATGGCCGTTCTTATGTTCTTAAGCATTCACATGTCTAATTCCCCCCCTCATATTTTGATTATATTCCCCACAAAATAAAACTGACACTCATGACTCTCAAATTGTAGCACTACAACCACTCAGTTCAAAATTCCTTTTTGTGTTCTATGGGTGCTTGTGATTAACTTATCCTTAGTTATGTTAATTGAAGGATGACTTTGCAGCAGTCAAACAGAATGAGCTCTGATTCATCCAGTGATTAGTAACTTTCAGTTTAACAGTACAGGGCAGCATAAGGAAACTTTTTTTAAGACGACCTGTAAACTGGGAACCTCTTTGTCAAGTGACCCCAAATTTGAATCCCTAGCTCTACCCTGTGCCCTCATGAGAGACACCAAATTTTCGAACCAATCCAACTAACCATTTGGATTTCAGACTACTTAGACTTGAGCTTTAAAGCATATAAAATGGTGGGAATGAAAATTCTCTAGCTGCTTTTCTGTATTGGTACATGTGCATTGTAAAAACGTACAGTAATTCCTCACTTTAAGTCATCCCAGTTGTTTCATTGTTACGTTGCTGATCAGTTAGAGAACATGCTCATTTAAAGTTGTGCAATGCTCCCTTATAACGTTGTTTGGCAGCTGCCTGCTTCGTCCAGTGCTTGCAGGAAGAGCAGCCCATTGCAGCTAGCTGGTGGGGGCTTGGAACCAGGGTGGACCGGCAGCCCCCCTATCAGCTCCCCATTCACCTAAGTTCCCTGTGCGGTAGCTACCCAGCAGGCTATCAATTGCCGGGCAGTTCAGCTGTCCCTCCCCCAACTTCCATGTGCTGCTCCTGCCCTCTGCCTTGGAGCTGCTTCCCGGAGCTTCCTGCTTGCTGTGCAGGGTGGGGGGGAGAAGAGGGGGACTAATGTCAGGGTGTCCCCCTCGCCCCTGCTCCTGCACCCTTCTTACCCCATCTCCATAGAGCAGGAGGACACATGACAGGGCTCAGGATGGAGGGAGCTTGCCAGCATAAGCTGCTGTCTCAACTTGCTGATCTACTTAAGAAGGCAATGTACTTAGGGTAGGTCCATACTTACCGCACGGGTCGACGCGGTGAGTTCGACTTCTCGGAGTTCGAACTATCATGTCTAATCAAGATGCGATAGTTCAAACTCCCCACGCGCTCCGGTCGACTCCGGAACTCCACCACTGCGAACGGCGGTGGCGGAGTCGACCTTGGAGCCGTGGAGTTCGACCCCGCCGCGTCTGGACGGGTAAGTCAGTCGAACTAAGGTAGTTCGACTTCAGCTACACTATTCGCGTAGCTGAAGTCACGTACCTTAGTTCGACCCCCCCCCCCAGTGTAGACCAGGCCTTAGAGTGAGGTCAGCGTACTTAAAGGGGCAATGCGCATCTCTCTCTCACATGGTGTGTCTCTCTCTCTCTCTCTCTGCCATGCTGCCTCCATTCGTGCTGCCTTGTAGAGTACGAGGCCACATTAACAACAATGGGTTAACCCTCAGCCGATTGCTAATTCATCATTTAGCAGTAAGGCATTCCCTGGGAAATAGCCCATCCTGTGATTTCACCACCTTAACCAAGTTTCACAATCATCATCGCTGTGTACCAGGATTAAATTGTTTGTTTAAAACTTATACTCTGTGTGTGCGTGTGTGTGTGTATTTGGTTGTCATGGTAATAGAATCTTGTGTTGCTATTAGGGGATAGCCCAGCCAGTTTTGGCTGGCTGTTGGTTAGTTCTGTGGTGGCAATAAATGGCTGCTTCAAGGTTCACAGCTCTCTGTGTCTCCAGTGATTTCTTCCTAAAACTGTTGCCCCCCAAGGATATAATATGTGTGTGTATGTGTGTATGTATATATTAAAAAAAAATTACCTGGAACCTAAACCCCCCTATTTACATTAATTCTTATGGGGAAATTGGTTTTGCTTCAAGTCGCATTTTTCAGGAACCTAACTACAAAGTTAAGTGAGGAGTTACTGTACATTTTCTTAAACACTATTCTCAGTTTGGGTCCCTCAAAGATTGTGTGCAAAGCACTGCCTTGGATAAAATTTGAGAGATCTAGACTATTTTGACCCTCATCATATCAATAGCTTGATCTCTAGATTCCCCTCCCCCCTGCAACCTTTATTTAAAAAAAGAAAGTTTTTTCTAAGGCTTATATGTCCAGGACCCCTGGCACAAATGATTCTAAATTTGGGTCACTAATCCTACCCTGTACCCTCCTGAGGCATACCAAATTACAAAGACTAACCAACTCAATTTTAGGGGATTTAGAAAGGTTGGTCTTTAAACCAATGTCTTGGGGCAACCTTAACTATAGTGGTGTTCCCATGCCATTATAGTATGGGCAGAATTGATCCCACTCAGTGGGACCAAACGTAAAGGACTTTCACAGGCTGGAAGATCTATGTTTTTATAAAGCATTACACAAAGAATTGGAATGTAAATATTTTTAAGTTGTGTTAATTGGACATCTATGATGCAAACTTTGTGGGAAAACCTCTTGTCATATTTCTGCTTCTGCTGGTGGATTCTACCTGCCTCAGAAAGATGTATGATATATTTGTCTTTATGTATTTTACCTACACAGTATAAGAAGATATTTGCTAATGAAGATGGAAAGATAGGGACTGTTGAAAGATTTGTATCTGGTTCTTTGGCTGGGGCAACAGCACAAACCTCTATTTATCCCATGGAGGTAAGCAAGAGAGGACCGGGCTCCCACTGAAGTCAGTGCCAAAAATCCTATTGACTTCACCAAGAGCAAGATAAGGCTTTTTTGTGGAAACATTACAGGAGTTCTGCCTACATCACGACTTTCACTTGAATTCTGTAGGTTTACTCCTTCAGAATCACACCATAATGCTACTTGACACTTTCTGGAATACAACATGAGATGTTCTATACTTAGATTTTCTGGTGTTTAGTGTTATGTGGGGTTTTGCTATTTTCTGAGTTTTATTTTATTTAAATTGCCTCATTTAAAAAAACAAACAAACCAAACCACCATGTGCATATGTGTTGGGGGTTGTGTTGTTTGTCTCTGAAAATGTTAGAAATTGGATTGTCACAAATTGCATGCTAAGTCTCCAAGTCTGGAAAGCATCTTTGTTCAGCAGAACAGTTCAGTGTGTATTTAAGTCTCATGAAGTAAAAGACGTAAGCATATGCTTAATGTTAAGTATGTGCTTAAATACTTTCCTGAATGTGGCCCTGCCACTGGGACTGGCCCTCTGAAGGCCAAGCATCTAGCCTGACAGGCTAAGGCAAACGAGCCAATCCAGATCCACCTGTGGATAGTTAATTGGATAAGCAGCTGTGTGGTAATTAATTAATAAAATAAAGGAACACTTGCTTTATAAATGGTTCTGAGGGTCAGGCAGGAGACCAGAACATAGAGAGGAAGCTCTTGGGAAGAGAGCTCTTCAGAGGAGCTGGGTAGGAAGCTACGCCCAGAGGTAGCAGAGGCTCCTGGAGAGAGGAACAGTCCCCGAAACATAAAGAGAGACAGCTCCAGAGGGGAGAGACTACAAAGCTCTTGAGGCAGGGAGGCCTGGGAGATCCCCTGTGATCTCAGGGTAGAGACTGCACAGCTCCAGGCAAAGGAGAAGCCTGGGAACTTAGGGAAGGAGAAGGCTTGTTTACACACTGTTTGGCTGTTGATTAAATAAACAAAATCCCTGAAGGGGCATTGTTCACTGTATATAAGCATAATTCAACTTATTGGTGTCAAGTATTGGGGTAGCCGTGTAGTCTGTATCTACAAAAACAACAAGGAGTCCGGTGGCACCTTAAAGACTAACAGATTTATTTGGGCATAAGCCCGCATCTCGAATACTGTGTACAGATGTGGTTTCCTCACCTCAAAAAAGATATTCTAGCACTAGAAAAGGTTCAGAAAAGAGCAACTAAAATGATTAGGGGTTTAGAGAAGGTCCCATATGAGGAAAGATTAAAGAGGCTAGGACTCTTCAGTTTGGAAAAGAGAAGACTAAGGGGGGACATGATAGAGGTATATAAAATCATGAGTGATGTTGAGAAAGTGGATAAGGAAAAGTTATTTACTTATTCACATAATACAAGAACTAGGGGTCACCAAATGAAATTAATAGGCAGCAGGTTTAAAACAAATAAAGGAAGTTCTTCTTCACGCGCACAGTCAACTTGTGGAACTCCTTACCTGAGGAGGTTGTGAAGGCTAGGACTATAACAATGTTTAAAAGGGGACTGGATAAATTCATGGTGGCTAAGTCCATAAATGGCTATTAGCCAGGATGGGTAAGAATGGTGTCCCTAGCCTCTGTTCGTCAGAGGATGGAGATGGATGGCAGGAGAGAGATCATTTGATCATTGCCTGTTAGGTTCACTCCCTCAGGGGCACCTGGCATTGGCCACTGTCGGTAGACAGATACTGGGCTAGATGGACCTTTGGTCTGACCCGGTACGGCCTTTCTTATGTTCTTATGTATGTTCTTAAGCATGCATCTGAAGAAGTGAGGTTTTTTACCCACAAAAGCTTATGCCCAAATCTGTTAGTCTTTAAGGTGCCACCGGACTCCTTGTTGTTCAACTTATTGAAAACCTGCTGGGGGAACTGAAGCAGAAATTTTACTGCAGTTCTACATCAGACCACCAGGGGGCACTCCTTTGAGTCCCTGCCATTACAGGGCCCAAGTCCCTGGCATGGGGTGAGGAGGCCTTGCCTGCAACAGAACCAATACAGGTCTGGTGTGCAAAGTTGGGGTTAGATTTAGGTAGCTTGTGCAGATGAAGTTAAGCTACCTCTGTTGGTTTTCCTTGCACTATGGGCAGAGTGGGCAGATCCATCTGCTCCTCTGTGGAGTCGCTGCTGCTATTCCTCCACACAACAGGTAGCGGCTTTCAGAATGGTATTGCAGCAATTTTTCCAGCCTCAAGAATAGAATAATAGCTCCAGAGTGGCTATTTTTCATTCTGCAGCCTGGGTAGAAAATCCGTTTCCTCTGCCTGAAAGATGAATGACTCTAGTATCACACAGCAGAGTTGCCCAAGCTGTGTGCTGGGACTAGGATTTAGGTCTGTTCAAGCATTGCAGCAAGATTTTAAACTGATATAAAATGTATCCGAGGGGTAGCCGTGTTAGTCTGGATCTGTAAAAGCAGCAAAGAGTCTTATGGCACCTTATAGACTAACAGACGTTTTGGAGCATTATGCTCCAAAACGTCTGTTAGTCTATAAGGTGCCACAAGACTCTTTGCTGCTGATATAAAATGGTGACTCACCCTGAACTCTTTCTGATAAGGAGTGTCTCTCTGTGGGGATAAAAAAAACAATGGCATTCTACATAAACTGTGGTAGAATTTTTTGTTTTTAGTTGGGTCATTATTGTCCTTAAAAAAATCAAGTCACAGCTGGCTTCTAAGCACATAGAATAAAGCAACCAAATGTTACAATGTTGGTCATTTTATATTCAAGTGGTGAACTACACAAGAATGAGTGTGGAGGTATGTAGGCCCTGTTCTACAATAAGGCCTGGTCTATACTTAAAATTTAGATTGACGTAGCTACATTGCTCAGGGGTGTGAGTTTTTCACACCCCTGAATGCCATAGTGATGCTGACCTAACCCTGCTGTAGATGTGGCTAGGTCAGTGGAAACCTTCTTCCATTGACATAGGTACTGGTGCTCAGAGAGGTGGATTACTTACAATGACAGAAAAACCCTTCCATCGCTGTAGGAAGCGTCTGCACTATGGCACTGCAGTGGTATACTACAGGTCTGTACCTGTGGTACTATAGCACCTAGAGCAGAGAAAAGCCCTAAGATATTCCCATCTTCCCAACCGTGCCATATTATTGCAGTAAAGCTGGTTTCTATGGTGTTCCTGGCCAAGATTGGATGCTGATGTGTCAGACATCACATATGAGCCATCTCTTACGAGACTTCCAAGCAGGCCAAATTCCTGCTCAGGGAAATCCCTTGGCAGTTTCATTTGAACATGGTGTTCTTCACTCCCTATCTTGCAATGCTGGTGTAAAGTCACAGGCGCTGTTAAACAGCTGTTGTGTTGCATTTCAGTAGTGAGTGAAGTGATCCCTGTATATCCCTTAATTATCTCATAAGGGTGTCATGAGTCTTTTTTTAATGTTTTCAATATGATTTGCAATCCTCAGTTGAAAAGCTTGATCCAGTGAAGCCTTAGAAGGAATTAGTTCATGTTCCTGCACAGTCTCTGCTTTCTAAATGCTAATTTCGCTAAGCAACAGCCCTAATTAGAGGCTCTAGATATCTTGTAATTTGTTTTTTAAAAAATTGTCTCTTGAACATAAGAAGGGGAAAAAAGGCAAATCACAACTTTCATCTTATTCTGATTTTGACTAAAAAAGTACACCCTGTTCCTTCACAACCATGAGCTTGTTAGGTGGGCTATTCCTCTCACAAATGATAAAACCTTGAGAAAACTAGTGCTAACCAAACCTTAACTCTAGTTGTTACAAAGGAGATTTTAAGCAGCAAATGCAAAGAGGTTCACTTTTTGGAAATAGAAACTTATGAGTATGCAAAGATTTGTTGTGCCAGGTTACCTATATGTAAGCTGTCTCGTGACCTGTCAAATAATTAATTCTATGTTTCTTCTACCTTCAGGTCTTAAAGACCAGACTGGCTGTGGGTAAAACAGGCCAATACTCTGGGATGTTTGACTGTGCTAAGAAGATTTTTAAAAGAGAAGGGTTGAAAGCCTTTTACAAAGGTTATGTACCCAACATTCTGGGCATAATTCCTTATGCTGGTATAGACCTGGCTGTCTATGAGGTCAGTTTACTTACTTGATGCATGTATTATTTCTTTAGACACACACAAATGTGAACTGCCCTCCTGTTACCCTCTTAAAATATGTATCATTCACTCACATCTGTAACTTACTTGTAGTTACACTTATTTGTGGATTCAAAAATATCCGCTGTAGTATGCTCAGGGCCAGTTTTTCACATATTTGTCCTTACTGTGTTACAGTATTGCCAACCCCATGATTCAAAAATCATGAGTCAGACCCACCAAAATCATGAGATTCCCCCAGAATCATGTGGGTTTTTTGTTTGTTTGTTTTTTCATTTATATTGTGGTTTTGGTCTGTCTGGATTTAGATGATTTTGGCTCCCACTGTGGGAGCTCTCACCCCAAGGGATTCTTTACCTCTTCTCTCAGGCCTGTGGGGAGTCAGCTGCAGTGGAGTCTCCTCCTCCTTCCCAGGCCTGGTGTTGCAAGGAGGAGATGGGAAGGAGAGGAGCAGAGGAGCGATGCCAGTGCTCACGGGAAGGAAACTGGGGAGGAGAGAGCAGAACTATCCTGAGCTGCTGAACCTTTTTGTGCCCCCCTCCCCTCCTGTGAGAACCACTTTGGCTGCTGATGGGGGGAGGGGGGCGGGAGAGAGAGCTCTGCCTGCTTCCTGCAGCAGCCCTGAATGGCTGCCCTTCCCAGGAGGCAGGTGAGTGGAGAAGGCAGCCAATCAGGGGGTGAGGGGCTTCTCCCAGGCAGGCCTGAATTATCTATTTTGTATCTATCTGTTTTCTTTCTGAAAGAAAATGTATTACTCTTTGGAGCAGGGGACATCTTTCTGTTCTGTATTTGTACAGTGCCTAACACAGTGGGGTCCGGGTCCGTGCCTAGGGCTCCTAGGTACTTTGGTAATACAAATAATAAATATTGCTACTACTACAGGGAGATAAAGTGGCAGGATCAGACCCTTACACAAGTAGGTGATCCTTTCATAGTCAACCTCTTTTCCCCTGTAACATCCAACGGCATTGCTGGCATGAGTAAGTGTTGCAGGATCTGGAAGTGGATTTCGGTAGGTTTAAACCAGAACATTAGACAGCTGGTTGTTGCAATGCAATGTACTCATATCTTTCTTTTTGAGCACATCCCTTCTACAACAAACTTAAACCCTAAACACCTGATGGCTATTGTATGTTATGTAGCCCTATGGCTATCATACAGTTGAACATATGTAATTATTCCCTCTCATTATGACTGGATTATATTAATGTGACTATATCAGAAATGTGCTTCACACTGAGGGGCTGTCTACACACAAAATGAATCTGATATATATTCGGGTGTGAGTTCAAAGTGGATTAACTATTCTTGATTAACTTCATGTGTGGATGCTATTATTCTAGAATAAGAGTGCTTTATTACAAATTATCTTAATCTACTTTGGGAGTGGATTAAACTAATTCAGAATAAGAACATCCATACATAAATTTAATCAGAAATAGATATTTCAGAATAATTTGATGTGTAGACAAGCCCTGGGAACATGTTTCACCAATGGCTCATTTTGTAGCACTGGCTACCAATTAGCTTCTGGGTATGGTTTAAAGTGTTGATTTTTGTCCTATAAAGGCCTAAATAGGACCCCTAAGACTGACCAGGACTAGCTAACATGTTTTTAAATATCCACTCTCTTTGCCTACACTGGGTGCTAAGGGGTCTCTAAAAATATGTTAATTAACACAGATTAGCTAACACATAGTATACTTTTTAAAGACTCATTTTCCCAGTCTAGACCAGCAGCAGAAGTGCTTGAGCTGAAGGCCCAAGTTTAAAGCAGTGGTGAGACTTGATGGCATTTTCTATAAGGGATCTTCTATTGTGGTACTCATTTTCCCACCTGCACTTGGTCTGAAATACCTCTGTCAGCCTTCTGTGCACAGTCTGTCTCATGTAACTGGAGTATAGGCACTTAATTCTGAGAAATGTGCCTCATAATAAAACTTGAAAAGGCAATTTAATATTTTTATCTATCACATTTTTAACTTTTAATTTGTGGTGCTTGTGGATCTATAAGGCTTGATCCTCCACTTGCTGAGTGCTGTGGCTCTTAAGCATGCACTTACTTTAAGCATCTAAATAATACCACTGAAGTCACTGGGCTTACTTATATACATATAAAGTTAAGCATATGCTTAAGTGCTTGTTGGATTGAGGCAGAGCACTCAACACCTTGGAGGATTGAGCCCATGAATGCATTTGTAATATTTTTATGGAGGCAAAGGAGCACCTTAATATTGTTGTTAGCTGCTTAACTATCTAGTATAAACTTTTATATACGGCATTCAAATCCATTTATGTTTTCCTGGCAGGCTTTGAAGACTGCTTGGCTAGATCGTTATGCATCAGACACTGCTAACCCTGGTGTCTTTGTGTTGCTCGGATGTGGTACTGTCTCCAGCACCTGTGGTCAGTTAGCCAGCTACCCTCTTGCTCTCATCAGAACTCGCATGCAGGCTCAAGGTGAGAATTGAGATTTGGGAAGAATATCTTTTAAAGGTATTTATAATTTGGAGAATAATCCCTACTTAGTATGCCTGTTTTTAAGGTGTCTAATACCATACTGACCTTGCCCATCTAAACTTTTGATTGGCTTCGTTAGTGCTTGACACAACCTTCATGTTACAGATTCCAGCTCTGTGTGTGTTAATATTTATATTTTATAGATTTGTGTCATTCACCTTATGTATTTTAACCCATTTATGGAGCTCCTATCATAATCTATATAAAGATCATATTGTAAAATTAAAGGACAAAACTGAAGTAGAAAAAAAGAAACAAACAAACAAACACCAGAGCAAATGCATGGCCAGAGGAGACCAAGGAATGTGGTGTAGAGGAAAGCTCTGTGACCCTCAAGGAAAATACGTCCACCACTAACAAAGGGTCACTGACCAGCTGTTAAAAGAACAGGAGTACTTATGGTACCTTAGAGACTAACAAATTTATCTGATCATAAGCTTCATGGGCTACAGCCCACTTCATCGGATGCATAGAATGGAACATATAGTAAGGAGATATAGATATACATACAGAGAACATGAAAAGGTGGGAGTTGTCATACCACTCTAAGAGGCTAGTTAATTAAGAGAATTTTTTTTTGTAGTGATAATCAAGACAGCCCATTACAGAGTTTGACAAGAGGTGTGAAAATACACCTCTACCCCAATATAACATGGTTCTCTGGAGCCAAAAAATCTCACCGCATTATAGGTGAAACCGCATTATATCCAAAGGTGAAAGTAAGCCGGTATGGTCAGGTATGGCGTACCAGCAAGAGCTGGTATGCCGTGCCGAACTGGACCAGCTTCCCTGGCGGTGATTTAAAGGGCCTGGTGTTTTGGGGCATTGCTGGCACATGATGGCATATATCACATTGGTAGATGTGCAGGTGAACGAGCCCCTGATGGCATGGCTGTTGTGATTAGGTCCTATGATGATCACATTGTGATTAGGACCTGATCACATCAACCACGCCATCAGGGGCTCGTTCACCTGCACATCTGCCAATGTGATAGGTATGCCATGTGCCAGCAATGCTCCTCTGTCATGTAAATTGGCCAAACCGGACAGTCTCTATGCAAAAGAATAAATGGACACAAATCTGGTATCAGGAATCATAACATTCAAAAACCAGCAGGAGAACACTTCAACCTCTCTGGCCACTCAGTAACAGACTTAAAGGTGGCAATTTTGCAACAGAAAAGCTTCAAAAACAGACTCCAACGAGAAACTGTTGAACTTGAATTAATATGCAAATTAGACACCATCAAGTTAGGCTTGAATAGGGACTGGGAATGGCTGAGCCATTACACACATTGAATCTATTTCCCCATGTTAAGTATTCTCACACCTCTTGTAACTGTCTGTAATGGGCTATCTTGATTATCACTACAAAAATTTTTGCTCTTAATTAATTAGCCTCTTAGAGTTGGTAGGACAACTCCCACCTTTTCATGTTCTCCTTACTATATGTTCCAGTCTATGCATCCGATGAAGTGGGCTGTAGCCCACGAAAGCTTAGCTCAAATAAATTTGTTAGTCTCTAAGGTGCCACAGGTACTCCTGTTCTTTTTGCGGATGCAGACTAACACGGCTGCTACTCTGTTACCAACTGTTGCAAATAGGTGAGAAGAAAGGTAGTAGAAACTGCATGGAAGAGCGAGGTCTCAAACAGGAGAGGATAGATCAACAGGACAAATAGAACTTCCAGCATGTTGTTAAGGCAACCAGCAAGGTATTCTTGTGGACCTTTCATGGGAGGGAGTTCCAAGGTACAGGTCTGCAGCTGAAAGAGACTTGCCCCAAACTTAACAACTGAGAGCAGACCTTGCTGTGCTAGGAAATAGTGTTGAGAAGACTCTGTACCAAAGTCCGTAGGGTTAGAGGTGATAAGTTGTGCATCTATATAGTGAGGAGCTTTATATGATTAGAACATTAACATCACTAGAACTGCTGAATGATGGAGATTGCTATCTTCCTTTTCTTTTCTAGCCCTGTTGGAAGGAGCCCCACAGCTAAACATGGTTGGACTCTTTCAAAGGATAATTGCTAACGAAGGAATCCTAGGACTTTATAGGGGCATAGGCCCAAACTTCATGAAAGTGCTTCCAGCTGTCAGCATCAGCTATGTGGTTTATGAAAAAATGAAGCAAAATTTGGGAATAGCATGAAAAGAAGGAAAAAGCTGATAAGCCTCTAGCCTTCTCAGGAATATTCAAACCAAAAGGATTTCTCAAATAACTGGTTTGTTCTTGTTTATAATTGGAGAACAGATCACTGTGCAAAGAAGCTGTGGCTTTGTTTTTCCCCCAAGTTGGAAGGAACTGCCTTAGTTTCTAACCCCCAATCCCAAACTGCTATCAATATAGTATGGATTTTAAAAATAAAAAACCAACAGCATCTTTAAATCAGCTACACATTAAAAGACTATCAGGAAACCACCTATGGTTTAGCTCTTGGCTTTAATTTTTTTTTGTAATTACTGCTCTCTTAAATATGCATTTGACTGGGGTGAAGCCACATTTGGGTGAAGTGTATACTGCATTGGTATTAAAACCAATACCAAATCAAAATAGATTTGTCATACCATCTTATACTCAAGCAACTCACAAATATCCTTTTGTACTTACCATCTGTAAAGGCAATATTGCTTATTTTATCAGTTTATCAAAAAAGTCATTGCCTTGGAGGCAGGTAAGAATAGAAAACCACATTAAACTTTGTCTCCTGTTGATAGCTTTTCTTTCAGGATGACAAAGTGTTTGGCTTTTATTCCTTTATTTTTCCTCTAAAGAAATGAAAGTGCAAGGGGATGTTTTTCTATGGCATCAGAATACCTCAAGCTGAATTAAATTCTACATTTTTATGGTACAGTCACAATGACCTTCATAGCTCATTTCACTGGGCTGCTTTCCACTTAATTTATAAATGCTGGCAGCATTAGCCAAGACTGCCTTGGTTCTTGATGCAAGTTTTATAGTATCATAATAGTTAGCAACAGTAAAGAACTACTGGATCACTAACCTCACTGCAAGCGCAGGTTATACTTCCAGGATAAAGGAAATAGAGTATCTAATATGAAATTGATGCTGGCTGTATCAATTGGAGTGCACCAAAACAAGCAAGTTAGTAAAGATCACAGGGCTGATTATTGGGAGGCTTTTGAATGATTTTTCTCAGTGGGGTTTGGAATGCTGTCATCCTCCTCCTGGAGTCTGAGGACTCATTTGTTTCCCATTCAGAATGGTTGCAGTTCACCAGCATCCTTCTAGTTGATAATACTGGAGGGGGAGTTGCTGTTGAACCGTGTGAGGCACTCTCTCTCTCCACCTACCAAACCTGAAGGTGTGAGAGCACGGGCTTAGGGAGTCAGACTGGGACCAGAAAATGAGACTAGGTTGCTGAATGACTGGGTAGGATGCCACAATCAGACCATTAAAGTGGCCCTTGGTTTTTATATTAATTAGGAAAATTACAAACAAAGCACTCAAAGAGCCCAAGAACTCATTTTGATAAGCTATTATTTCACAGTTTCTCCCATATATATGGGACGGATATTTTAATGTACAGACACTTTGTAAATGGCTTCCCCACTAAGCTTCCCCACTTTTACAGATCCAGACTAACACGGCTACCCCTCTGATACTTCCCCACTAAGGTATATTTCAGTTGCTTTCTGGCCTGAACACTGGCACAAAATAACTGTTTTTGTAGTGTTAATTTGCACTAATTCCATGTGGATGGAAAGAACAGATAGAATTTGGCCTTTTATGTAAGACACACACACACGGTGTAACCATATTTCATTCTTGGTTTTATAAATCCTGAGAGTTAATCTGGTGATATTATAAAATGGCAGCTTTTTCTGGCTTTACCTTTATGTTAACCTGCCCTCTAGTTTATGCACTTCTTTTAAAAGCCAGAGTCTGTCGCTCTACAGAAGGTATTATGGTGCTTATGTACAATGTCTTTATGATCTGATTGTCCATGTTCTTTTGTCTTTGCCAATCTCTTTGTACCTACATATAATTCATGGGATCCAGTTTTGTTTCTCAATTATCCTTTTGACTGTAACAGTTATATTCTTTATGCAACGCAAAGATGACCTAAGCAGCGCCTGTTGTGTAGCAGAGTCAGTCCATTTTGTTAATATTGTGTAAGTGCCGTTATGAGTGTTCAGTTGTGGTGGGGACACTTTCAACTGTCGAAGAGCATGAGACTATTTGAGTTTTAACTTTTCACCACGTGCCTCTAATGGGCTGTGTTCAGATTATGTATTCTTAGTCTGTGTACTGAAAAAAGCTGATGATCACTTATATAGATCTGTAAAACTACCAGTTTATAATAAATGTTTGTTTCCTAATCTGTCTGGGATGTATTATATTATTCATGGTTTGGAAAACAGATGCCCAAAAGTGACAATTCCCTTAACTCCAGTACTGTATGTGTGCTTTAATGTCAAATGAAAGACAAAGCAGCTCTAGCCAGAAATTAGTACTGAAATCGGTGTACCCTGTACCCATTACAATGGTATTTGAACACCTATTTTAGCATTTAAAGGCTGTGTCCTGGCTACATTACAGAATCAACTGTCAGAGGTCCCAGCTGAAGTATTAACACTGTTCTATCTTGCAGTGTAGATGGGAACAAGCAAAGTCTCCAAAGTCTTGATCCTTAGCACAGTTCAAGGGACACTCAAACCATGATTTGGTATGGTGTACTTGGCAAGATGGAAGAGCATTTTATCTGTCCAAGGACAGCCATGTTTGTAAGAGTGACTTAACATAGCTGAACCTTCTTGTATACGTAGTGCTTATCCATCTTTAATTTAAAGCTAGCTTAGAAAGCGAAGCATACAGCCTTTTCAGAACAACTGGCTTCATTTTCGCTGTACGTTTAATGGTTTGTTTGCCCAGCTAAGCATGGAGTGAATGGACAGCATAAAGAATTCCTTTTGATGCTGCAGTCTTTCACATCACTCTACTCCTTCTAAAGGTTGAAATTCTATGGGAAGAAGCCTCCCAAAATGTGAATGTCATTCAATACCTAAAGTACTGAACATCGTACATAACTAAACAGAGATTCTGTACAATTACCCTCTTAACCTGGTGAGTTAAGAGCTGTGTATGATTCCTGACAGAACAAACATGTCTGCTGTTCAGTTCTTTATTCAGAGAAGCTAAGAATGTGCATGCGCAGAACTGTTATTGGAAAGACTTAGCCCTAAATGTAGAAAAGGAAAAAAAAATCTAGTGCCACCTGCCTTCTGTTGTGTTTAGAGGTAATGGCAAGAAACTTACAGCACAGTTTCTGTACTGAGACAGTCCTGCTAGCTCCTGTGAAATTGGATATTAATTGAGAAGGTAGTTGTGCGTAGGGATGAGTGTTGGAAGATGTATAAATCATGTTGTCTGAGTCAGTATTTTGTGTGTGTGTGTAAAACCCCCCTAGTACTAGAACATTGTTTTTCTTTAAATCTGCTACCCTGAGAGGATGAGTTCTACAATCTTCTCACTGGTATCTGGTCCTGATAAGATATTCTCAGATATACTACAGCTATCGTAATTAAGAAAACACGACTGCTCTGATGATTGGTTTTGAGATAGCAGTGTTCCACAATGCAAACAGTGCCATATTAGGTACAAAAAAACCCCAAACCCACATTAAGAATATTAAGATAGGCAATGAGGATGTGGAAGAGAGAAGACTGGGATGGGAGGATGAAAGTGAAGGACAGAAGTGTCTGCACCCACTAGAGTTTACACCCCCTGTAAGAGGGAAACATTTGGACCAGAATCTCCCGTTAAAACCATCTGGCACTAGCAGAGAAGCAGAACACTGACTATAAATCAAGAACCATTTCTTCATACCTGCTCCCATAACTTTCAATGTACTCCACACTACTGATGATGAGACAGTTGTCAGAGGGCCTTTATTACAGGAAAGTGCAATCCAGAAACATAACTGAGTTCAGTCTTGAAATTATTAGTGTTGTAGTTGTTGCACACACTTTTCTCCTTCCCACTCCTCAAATTATTTGTGTCTTGATCTAAATGTTTGTTAAACTCTGCAGCCCAGGAAAATGTGTTTTCTCCTTCCTATGTCTATTTACATTATCATTTGCTAAATATACTACATGTCTGATACTACTTCACTTTGCAGTTTCAAGGCATTTTGGTGCAAGACAGTTAGATTAACTTAGTGAAATGTCTGTAACTCATACAAACAATATCCAGAGGGCCAAAGTGTGGAATTAATATTTTTCATCCATAGATCTCAAAGGGTAAATATAACTATTCTCATCTTACACATGGACAAATTGAGGGACAGCGAGGGTAAGTGACTTATTCAGTCACACAGCAAATCAATGGCAAGGCCAGGAATAGAATCCTTGATTCCTTGTCTACTGCCCTACCTCCTGGGCTTCTGAGACACACAGTGTGTGTAATAGTTGCAGTGTGCCCACCCAGCCTGGCTGGTCTGCTGTAGGAAGGCTCATGCACACATCTATTCCCTACTTCCTTTGCTAAAGCTAGTGATTAATGTGAAGTGTAGTATACCACTGAGCACGATGCAGTGAAACAAAAACTTGCCAATTATTTTCTTTCCTACAGAATGAACAGCACACTCTATTCCAATGGTGAGGTAAGATGAGGCTTTTCAAGGGGCTCCTGACTTGGTCGCCCATGAGCTGTGAGGTGTTTATACCTGACATTAACTGCATATCATGCAAGAGCTTGAGCCCCTTCATTGTGATGCCTGTTTTTACTCACCTTTCATTTCAAACTCTTGGGTTGGTGGCAGTTGCATGTAGCAGAACCCTCTTCACACAATTCTCCCACCTGCACAGTCTATCTTTAATTGGCCTAGTTAGAAGTTTAGCCTGGAGGTGGATCCCAATGAACAGCTTTTGTGCTGGGGTATGCAAACCCCACACCAGGTCACACACGATTAATGAGCTGTCATAGCCTCAATCTGCTGCACCATACCTGTGAGAAATGTTAGGCCTGGAGGGAGGAGCTTAAAACAGGAAACCACTGCATAATTAGTAGCAGACCAGAGAAGAGTAGTCTCCCAATGCTCAGTTCCTAGAGAAGGGTTTGATGAAGGCTGGAGCTTTGTAAATGGCTGCTGCCTGAAAGCCACTGGCCCCTCCCTAAAGGGAGGGATAGCCTGACTCTGAACCACTATTGTTACAGACTAGCTCAAGCCTGATTGGGGCTACAGCTTACCAGAAGCTCTCTGAGGAAAGAATCCTACCATGTCTGTGTGACAATTTGTTGGTAGCCCAGAAGGGGTGGACTCTCCTAGACCCAGGTAAAGTGTTTAGTCTCTCGCCACTTGACCTGTTGCTTGCTGGAGGCCAGGTGAGTGTAAAGGCCCTGTCCCCCTCCGCCCCCGCAAAGTGTTCTGAGAGAGGAGCACAGCACAGTGAAAGGAGGCTGCTGTTCAGAAATGATTGTTAGGAATACCAGTGTGAGCAGGCCACTCAGGAAGACCTATCAGAAAGGTAATCTGAAATAAGATACTGTCCACACTGAATGGGAGTCAGGGATGGCTGATTATGTATTCATAGGCCTTTCCCCATAGTTTCATTTGATTCAGAATGATTCAGAACTATCCAACTGTGCACATTGTTAGCCAGTGTAAATTGTAGGTTCCTATTAATATTGGGGCTTGTCTACACAGAGTTATAGCTCTGCTGGTCAATTCCTAACACCCACACACCCCATGCTGGTCAGTTTCCTCATGGTGACAAGTCCTTGTCTTATCCTCCCTCCTTACTAATTCTTGCACTCATTTACTGAGTCTTGTTTTAAGATTATAAACTCTTCAAGGCATGGATCTTCCTATGTGTTTGTACAGCACCTACCACCCTGATCAGGTGGTAGGTGCTGTACAATAGGGCCCTGATCAGACTGGATGATACCCAGGGGTGAGCTGGAGCCCGTTCGCGCGAACCCGTTGTTAAATTTAGAAGCGGTTTTAGAACCGCTTGTTAACTAGCTTCCCTGCGAGGGAAGCTTTGATGGGCTCTGCCTGGGAAGCCTGTAATTCCTCCTCCCGGCCGCCGGGGGGCGCTGCGCTGTGCTGCGAGAGCCATGTGAGCTGCCTCCTGGCCCTGTTGCTGCTCCTGCTCTTTGGACCTCTGGCCCTGGGACTCCTGCTGCTGCCTGGTGAGTCCCTGGCTGCGTCCTGCTGCTCCCAGCCCCTCCCCCCCGTGTGAGTATCTGCGCCCCTCCCCCGCCTTCCCTGCCACAGCCAGCCCCTGCCAGCCCCAGCCCACAGCCACCCTCTGCCCCCAGCCAGCCCCTGCCCCACCCCCTGCCCACAGCCACCCACAGCCAGCCCCAGCCCACAGCCGCCCCCAGCCACCCCCTGCCCCCAGCCAGCCCCTGCCCCACCCACTGCCCGCCGCCACCAGCCCTGCCCCCAGCCACCCCCAGCCACCCCCTGCCCACAGCCACCCCTGCCCGCAGCGCCCCTGCCCCACCCCTGCCCCCAGCCACGCCCAGCCACCCCCTGCCCGCAGCCACCCCCTGTCCACAGCCGCCCGCAGCCACCCCCTGCCCACAGCCACCCGCAGCCCGCCCGTCTGCATCACCTGCCCACAGCCAGCCCGTGTCACTCCCTGCCTCCAGCTAGCCCTGCCCCACGCCCCTATCTGCAGCCAGCCCCACATCCACTGGTGCCCTGCAGTTCCCAGGGCAGTAACCCTGCACACCTGCTTCAATGAGGGGGGGGCAGGGAGCAGCTGGGACCCACACATGTGCACACCCTAGAGTGACCAGACAGCAAGTGTGAAAAATCGGGACGGGGGTGAGGGGTAATAGGAGCCTATATAAGAAAAAGACCCAAAAATTGAGACTGTCCCTGATCACCACCCACACATGTGAAACGGAGCTCATTTCTAGTTCAGCCCCATCTTTTTAAAAAAGAACTTTAGGTAGGGTTAAAATACATCTGTATTTTCCTGGACATGTCAGGCTTTTCGGTTCTTA
Organism: Mauremys reevesii; assembly: GCF_016161935.1. NCBI lineage: Eukaryota > Metazoa > Chordata > Testudines > Geoemydidae > Mauremys > Mauremys reevesii. Next base: position 49,426 of record NW_024100736.1, read on the forward strand.
ATCACCTCCTGGGAAAATATGGACGTATGGTAACCCTATTGGTACAAAAAATACATGCTGTCGCACATCCCTTAAATCAGAACTTTTTATAGGGAACTCGTTGTTAAGATTTTGGCAGCTCATCACTGATGATACCACAAAACAAACAAGTTAACTGATTAAGCCTCTGCCCAGGAATTAAAAAAAAGGGCTTCCAAGGGTTTATTTCTTCATCACTGTCCAATAAAAAACTAGCCTCATTGAAACAGCTCTATAAAAATGAGCAAAGATAGGTAGATAAGATAAAGGGTCAGCATGCCTTTACCCTTAGTATTCAAAATACCATCAGGGATATTTTATGGAAAAGTTGAGGCAGCTATGATCCCAAGTCCTGCTAGAAAATGCATAACAACCACTACCAAGCATTGAATAATATTATGAAATTTTGATCTAAAGTGGGGGTTGGCAACCTTTTTGAAGTGGTGCGCTGAGTCTTCATTTATTCACTCTAAATTAAGGTTTTGCGTGCCAGTAATACATTTTAATGTTTTTAGAAGATCTCTTTCTATAAGTCTATAATATATAACTAAACTCTTGTTGTATGTAAAGTAAATAAGGTTTTAAAAATGTTTAAGAAGCTTCATTTAACATTAAATTAAAATGCAGAGCCCCCCGGACCGGTGGCCAGGACCCGGGCAGCGTGAGTGCCACTGAAAATCAGCTCCCGTGCTGCAGATTGCCCAATATAAATATTCTCTACATCCCTAGCAAATGAATAGCAGACACATAATGATAGTTAGCAGGGTGCCAGATATCTGAAGCTACATGCCTTTGCAAGGGTACATTGTCATCCAAAGGCAGGCTCCCCATTACATTTCTTCCCTTCTTCCTGACCCCTTCCTTTAATACTTCAGTGCTTCTTTAGTGAGCTTTGTAAGGTAAGGCAGTAATTCACCTACCCTTCTCTCCTATGGGCTGAGTGTGCCAGTGTTATACAGGCACAGCTTCTGCAAGAGACAATAGATGCAGACAAGTGTCGTCTATGTGGTAGCATGTGACTATGCTGTCCAAACCATAGTTAGCCCTATGAAACCCAGGCAAGAATGTTTTAGACCCACTGCAATATTATGTGATATAGCATATCCACTACCACACTAAGTTATATGTGTAGGAAATGAGAAATAATCTAAGGATGGAGGGCAACACTTTTACAGCTAAATGGCCAGCACTTTTATCTGAGATGGAGCCATTACTATCTCTTAAAGAAGGCTCTCTAGTTACAGCCCCTGACCTACCTTTCAGCTCTTGTCAGTACACCTCCATCTAAGGCCCAGGAGTACTAAATAAAAAAAGGTTAACTACATTATTTCCAATAACTCATTTAAAACAGCCAAACACTATACATGGTAAGTCCCTGTAACCCTTTCTTTGAGTTTAAATTGCATAATATACAATATAATGTATCTAGGCTTTAAACCCAGCAGTGCCATCTATTGGTACACTACAGTATAGGAGTAAAGAAGTGAACTGCTCACAGCTTTCCAGGTGTCCCCTGCCAAATATGTAATGTATTCTACAGAGTTCAGATAGCTGAGTGGCTGAACAATGGGAAAGAAGCTGGCAGGTCTCCACCATGAGTGGAAAATGCCAGCAGCAGCAGGGGTAACTTTCACCTTCGTTAAAATAAAGGGACTCTAGCCTGTAGCTGCACAGCAACAGACCTGCTTGGGTCCTATGTGTAGTGATCCAAAGTGGCATTGGATTCCAGCTTCAAGACAGGCAGAGCTGACTTGTATGAGTTCTTGGCAGGGGGGTGGGGAGGGAACCTCTTCTTCTAACTGAAAAGGTTATGCAGTGACCAATAGCGGGGTGTCACACTTCATAGCTTCTGTCAGCTAAGCTCACTGCACACACCAGAGGTTTCTTGCATTCCTCCATTTCCTTCCCTCCCACTGTGCCATCATCCCAACCCCCTGTTTCAAGGGCTCCTACAACTCCCTCTAATCTCCCCTGTGCCATGGGTTGTGTGCCCCATTTACCAGGGTCCCCATTCTTTCCCATAGCTGGTGCTCTGTGTACCTCCCATTCGGGTCCCCCACGGCTTGGGCTGTGTTCACATTCCCATTTACACTACCATAATTTTTAATCTGGTATTCAGTGTGTCTACCTGTTAAATTCTACAGGGAGGATAAGCAAAGATGACATGAGGTACTGTTATAATGCAAGATGTTAATATGGCACCCATATATAGCTCTTAAAGAAGGCTCTCAAGTTACAGAACCTGACCTAGCTTTCAGCTCTTGTCAGTACACCTCCATCTAAGGCACAGGAGTACTAAATAAAAAAAGGTTAACTACAATATTTTTTCTTTCCAATAACTCATTTAAAACAGCCAATCACTGTATACATGGTAAGTCCCTGTAACCCTTTCTCAGAATTTAAATTGCATAAAATACATGTATCTAGACTTTAAACCCAGCAGTGCCATCTATTGGCGCAACCCAATATAGTAGTAAAAAAAAATGAACTGCTCACAACTTTTCAGCTGTCCTCTTGCAAATGTGTAATGTAATGGCACCTATATCTATATAGTCTGAGCTACAGAAAATGGCAGAGGTGGTTGAAGCTGTACTAAACAGATGGTAGAAGATCTGTGTGTGTTCCCTGTCCTCCTTTGGTTTTCCAGTTTTTGCCAAATTTAATAAGGTTCAGGCCATTGATCCTTAGAACATTCCCTAAACTTTTGGAATTGATTAGCATTCAAAAGTTGTTACATACTTAAAGATGCTATCACATTAAGACCTTTGCAAACTCAGCCAGTGTGAGGAATATTCATTCCACACCGCCCCTGACTGGCTTACTATGGGGGCTAGAAGGGGCCAATTAACTTTATAGGCTGCACCTGAAGGGGAGTCAGAGTTTGATAAGGATTAATTACAGCTGAAGCCAGTGGGGGTAGGATTATAAAACTGGGAAGTGCAGCTACAAGGTGGCTGTAGGGAAGGGTTTACAGCCTTTCATGATAGGCAAATGGAATCAGGAGGATGCCCGGGGGGGGGAATAAGTCCTGGGATACTGGCTGGGTCAAGGTCTAGGTCTAGGAAGGGTGAAATAGTCACAGGGAGCAGAAAAAGCTCTGGTGGTAAATGCAGAGACAGGCCATGAAGGAGGTTGGGGGCAGAAAGGAGCCTGGGAAAACATAGACTGAGCAGATTTGAAAGGCCAGTCTTAGTGCCCTTGGCTGGAACCCAGAATTGTGGGGTGGGGGGCCCTGGGTTCCCCTACTAGTTGTGGGGAAGTGGCACAGGATCCAGAGGTAGAGTGGAAGACAGTCTGAAATGGCATCTGGACAGCTTGTCTGGTGAGGACTTTGATACCCTAGAAGTGGGGGCGGGAACTGTGTAGTGAGCTAGAGGGCTGAGACTCAAAGAGGGAGTACTTCAGTCACAGAGAGAGAGAGAGAGAGACACCATAGCATGAGCAACTGACAACAGGAGACAACAGCTACTTCCTGGGCCTAGACACAAGGAGGTGCAACTGTGGTGAATGGAGCCTTTTACAGCCAATAATAGGGATGTTCAACTTTTTAAAAAATAAGATTTTGCAGAATGATAGATCCATAATTAAGTATAGGGATGTATAAACTTTATAATACTATCTTGAATGTATTTTTGGAGAATTCTAGCTAAGGTATTTGTATGTCACACTGTGACAAGTATGGCTGTTAGTACCAGATGTGCAAGGTGAGGACAGAAGGTTTAACCCCTGCCCCCACCCCCCTAAAAAAAAAAGGCAGTTAAATAAAGTGATTGCATACAATGTCACTATAAGGCTATTGAGTAAGATCTTTTATGAAAACTTGTAAAGTGCTGAACTTAATAGTCGTGATGAGACGTTCAGGGTGTATATGTTGTAATTGTAACTCTGGTGTGACTTCAGCATCACCTCACAACAAGTGGTGAAGCAATTGGCCAGGAAAGGGCTACCTCCCCACTGAGAGGAGATTGGCTTCAAGCACCTAGCCATTGTTCAGCCCAGGAGAAAAACAATGAGGAATCATCAAAACAAATGGGAACAGCTTGAAACTGAAAAGAAAACAGCAGTCTTCAAAAACTAAAGAGATGAGGGAGTCGTCCCCACTTGGAACATCTGTAGTGACTGAAAGAAAAACTCCCCTCAAATATACCTGTAACCCCTTTTAAAATGGAAGAGGTTTGAACTGAAGGGCACCCAGAACTAGGGGGACAGTCTGAAGGTGGGAGGTTGTCAGTGAACAATGGAACACTTATGTGGCTAGGGGGTATAGTGGGAAACTGATTAAAGACAATAAGTTTCCCTTTTGTAGAAAAGGGATTTTATCTAATATGAAAGTGTAAAGCCTGAGGTTGTCTTTGGTTTGTTTTTCTTTTAAAAATGAGGAGTCTGGTGGCACCTTAAAGGCTAACAGATTTATTTGGACATGAGCTTTTGTGGGTAAAAAACCCACTTCTTCGGATGCATGGAGTGAAAATTACAGATACAGGCATAAATAGACTGGCACTTAACAGAAGGGAGTTACCTTACAAGTGGTGAACCAGTGTTGACAAAGCCACTTCAGTCAGGGTGGATGTGGTCCACTCCCAATAATTGATGAGGCAGTGTCATACCAAGAGAGGGAAAATGGCTTTAGTAGTGAGCCAGCCACTCCCAGTTCCTATTCAAGACCAAAGTGATGGTGTTACAATTGCAAATGAATTGTAGCTCTGCAGTTTCTCTCTGAAGTCTGCTTTTGAAGGTTTTTTTTGTGTTGCAGGATGGCTACTTTTAAATCTGTTGTTGAATGTCCAGGGAGATTGAAGTGTTCTCCTACTGGCTTTTGTATGTTACCATTCCTGATGTCTGATTTGTATCCATTTATTCTTTTGTTTCTTTGTAACTTTGTTTGCTCTTCTTTACTTTGCTTTTCTGTAGTTTTTCTATTAAACTCTTTATTTTTTTCCAAGCAAATCTGTGGTGTGCAGAATCTCTGGAGTGTGTATGCCAAAGTGAGCTAACTGGTGGGGGAGTGGGGCTGATTTCATGCCTTCAGGGGCTGATGAACCAGAGGGGAATGATTCTAGTGTCTAGTAATGAACTCAGGGAGGATGGTTTTTGAGGGAGACTTGGGTCTGGAGGGGTTGTTGGTATCACCCTGCAAAGAGTAACTAGGCTGGTGAGAACCAGGGTAAGACCTTCTGCGTGTGGGCAGGCTGCTGATGTCAAGGAATTTGGGGGCCTTTGTGCTGTGAACCATAGCAGCAAAGTTACAGGGCAAGTGGTGACAGATCCCCTTACTGGTCTGGGTGGACCCCAAAACATCACACCCACATTACCATGGTATGTGTGCACCTTATCGTTTTAATGTATTTGTCCTCACGATCTACCTGTGAGATAGGGAAGTGTGATTAGCCCCACTTTACAGCTGGGGAATTGAGGCACAGAGAAATTAAGGGCGAGATTTTTTTAAAGGCATTTAAGCTCCTAAAGAAGCAGATAGGTGCCTAATGAGGTTTTCAAAAGCACCCAGGTGCCTCACTCCCATGAATTTCAACTGAAAATTCCCCTAGTCACCTATCTGCATCTTTAAGTGCCTAGGGAGGAGATGACAATCTTCACAGAGGCTCCCCGGTTACAAGCAGAAACACAGTGAATGTTGTATAGACAATTGAACATCTTTAAAGGATCTCCTGGTCAGAAAAACAATGGCAAAAGCAGCCCATGTTAGGGCCAAACTTTCCTTCAAATAGGCTGATTGCTGTGATAGTCCCTCAGTGCTGAGCTGCATATCTAAAGCAAAGTGTGATTACATTGCAACTATCCTGCAGACTTAAAACATTGATGTCCTTGGACTAGAAGAAATGTCTGGAGACTGAAAGCCACCAGTCAAAGGATATGTCCTCATATCTGCAAGCCATCACCCCAAATATGGACTCATGATACATGTAAAACACAACTCTAAGGATCCTGTCCTGGCCACTGTCATGGGAATGGCCATGTCCAGTGTTACCAACACCAAACCATCCTGCATGCAATCACTTATGTGGTGGTACCAGGGGCATCGATCTAGCTACCCCAGAAGCATTAGTATGGCTTTCGAATCTCAAGATTCAGTTATATTCTCAGCCCATTGCTTTTCAAATGCCATATGAAAAGGTGCCTAAATACCTTTAAAAATCTGGCCCTAAGTAATTTATGAGCTTGTGAAAATTGTACTCATAATATTTAAACTCTATATTTTTATCTTTATCTTAGCTCTGTTCCCACTTGTTTTCCTGTCCAGATGGTTTATATACATCCATGTAGCAGCATTGTTGCAAATGGTCATTGGAATGCATGTAGACAAATGCTAGAGTTCACATCTGTGGAACTTAACATGACAAAAAAGTCATAGTCCTTTCTCATGTCTACTTATTATGGCACTCCTCTTCCTGAACTACATTCAGTGGCTGTTTCTGGCTCAGGAGGCACAGTTAAATCCAATTTATTTTGTCTTTGTGATATCAGTTTTACAGGGATGGGGAAAAGTGAAGAGTACTAAATTCTGAGAGGGTGCTCCATATGTCATATTTTGCTACCCCCGAGACCAGTACATGGAGAAAGACGAAACTCAGCAAGTTCTGACAGGGCGACTCGCCTCTGTCAGAATTTGCTAACCCTGTCTCTGAACAAGACGAGGTATTTTTGATGGACTAGCAAAAATGATATGCCCCAGTAACAGATTTTGCTGCAGATAGAAACTTTGTCAGAATTTGCTGAGACTACAGCAAACAATAAGAAAACAGTGAGAGCATTTGACCTATAAAGTATTAAGTAAGGCTTTTATTTTAACAACATTGCTTGTCTCCTAAAAAACTCACCAGCTAAAGGAAAAGAAGTGTGTGTGGGGGTTCCCCAAACCTTCTTTGACAGGTCTTTAGATGGTGGTAACAGCCCTTCTTTGTGGAAAAAGAGAAATTAGCTGAGATGGATTGGATCTGTTGTTGTTGTTAAAGTCTGATTTCATTTCCTAAAAAGAAAAACAAGACAAATTCATACAAGAGGGGAAAGAAGACTAGCAAAGATATAAAATACAGCTTCTGTCTCTGGTGTTGACTCCCACTTGAAACCTCACTGCTGGAAAACAGAAGCTTAGCATCAGGGCCGACCCACAACATTTTGGCACCTGAGGCGGGGAGCTCAAATGATGCCCCCATGTTCCCTTGCTTGGGCCAAAACTTTGAAAGGTCTCAAATCTGCCTTCTTTCTGTTCTACTCCCCTCATGGCACTGCTCTGCTACCTACCCCAATAAGGGAGAACTAACAACTTAAAATGCCACGTTAAAATTTTTAAAGTAACACTTAATTTTCAAATGCCCAAACAGCAAATGTAACTTTTCTTGTCTGCATAGTAAACACTGGCATTTTTATCTGTTTGAATAATCAAAGTGGTGCTTTCCGTGCCTTCTTGGTTGCAAAGATTTGAACTGCTTCCTGCTGAAGGTCTACAGTCTGGGCCAGCTCATTCTCTATCGAGATGGTTGCAAGGCCAACCAGCCTCTCCTGTGTCATTGTGGAGCATAGATGTGTTTTTATTAACTTCAGCTTGGAGAACCTGCATTCTCCACTGGCAACTGTTACAAGAAGTGTTAGAAGTATGCACAGAGCAACAAAAGCATTTGGAAAGAGCGTGGTCATCTTATTTGTGCACATATATTCCAGAACAGCTTTGGAGTTGATCCTACTGAAATGTATCTTGAAAGGGCTTTCAGTTCATCACTTAAATCACTCACATCAATATCACACATGTCAACACTGTCTCTAGTGTCCTGCATTGCTGGTGTAGGTCTTCAGGTATAGTGAGGAGTTTTGGAATATCATACAACAGCCCAAATATACTGCTGTGTTCCTTGAGCTGCATGAAACATCCTTCAACTGATTGTATTGCACAATCTAGCACCTGGTTAAAGAATTCAACTTTGAATTGTTGTTTGGAGTCTCTTATGGGATTATCCCATGCCTCGTAATCAAAATGTCATCTTCGGTGACTCTTGTATTCTTGAATGGGTGGGAAAATAGCTTCAATGTAAAGTTCCTCTGCCAACTTCTGTGCACTCTTCAGAACGTTTTGAAATCCCTCATCTGACCGGTAAGACTGTAGGTATGACTTCGCTTTGTCCAGTTGTTCCATTGCTCCAGATATATCAAGGTCAACACCTTGAAGTCTCTTGCTTACAACATTTATTTCAAACAGTATGTCATGCCACATCACCAAGCCACACAGAAATTTGAAGTTATGTATGTTTCTGGTGATTCCATTTCTTTCTGCCACTGTTCTCCCATGAACAGTTCCTGTCATAGCATTATCCTCCATAATGGCCCTTATGGCATCATCTATCTTCCCAATTTGGTGTTTGATAGGCTTTATCGCCTCCACTCGACTTTCCCATTGTGTCACACTCAGTGGTTTCAGTGTCAGAGGATAGTCCCAGATGTTGCTTCAAAATTTGCCATCAATGAGTTAATTCAGAGAAAAATAGATGCTTTGAATTACATTTAAAAAATTCATCAGCCTCACTAGACGCTGATGCTACATCACTGACCACCAAGTTCAATGAATGAGAACTGCATGGGATGAGAAAAGCTCAAGGGTTTGACTCTCAGATCAGTGTCTGCACTCCTCTGTTCTTTCCTCTCATGTTGGCACCATTATCGTTGGCCTGACCCCTCATGTTGGCTATTGCAATTCCCGTATCTTCCAGCTTTTAAGAAGCATATTTGTCATACCAGCTCCTTTAGTATCATCAACATCAATACATTCTAGAAAATGCTCTCTGACAGTCACCATTGTAGGGACATTTTCACTAGGTTCTGTTGTTGTTACAAAACACACCATTAAAGTAATTTGTTCCGTATGGCTGATGGTCGGGTGTGCAGTCCAGAATAACAGAGTCATATTTTGCTGGCTTCAGATCTGCCACAATTTTCTGTTTGACTTTGTTGCCAGTAACTGTCTGATCTCATTTTGAATTGTTTTTCCAAGGTAGTGGTGTGTGTACATTTCTTGCATGGTGACTCTTCTTAGATGCTTCTGGAGTACAGCATCAAACTCAGCCATCAGCTCCACAATTTTAAGGAAGTTTCCATTGTTTGGCACATACAGCTGATCTGAAGTGCCACACAGTGTTAGGTTTTGGGTAGCAAGCATTCTCACAATGGCAATGAGCCTTTTCAGAACATTTTGCCAGTAAAGAGACTCTGATGCAATCTTCTCTTGATGCTGATCATCTATGGTGGCCTTTAACCTTAGTCTCCTCTCACGCTCTTTCCACCTATGGAATGCTCTCTGGTGATTTGCTGCCTTCTCATGGCATGCCAGATTTTTAGCCAGATTTTTCCAGTCCTTTATTCCTGTAGAACCCAATGTGGCTGGAACATTAGACTAGAAGAGTTTGCAACAAAACAGTATGCAGCATTCTGGGTTTTGAGTACATAAGCCATAGCCTCTCCACTTTGTCACCATTGGGGATTTCACGCCAGTAATGTGTTGGATGGAAACTTCTATTTTCATTGTCTTTGGGGAACATGAAGTTTTTCACTTGCTGTGGCCCATGCAGTGCAAGGAAGTCCCTCAAGCTACTGCTCAAGTGGGTCCACAGTCCCGGATCATCTAGACTTAAGGAACTAAACTCAGCAGCAGCTGTTTCTTGCGCCTCCACAATACTCTTCTCTGATCTATGCTTTTCTTCAGGAATGTGCATGGTTACATCCATTTGAGATGGAGATATGGATGCTGCAGTAGCTGCCAGGTCACCTGCACTCTGACTAACTGGAAGATCAGGCATCTCCTCACCACTCACATCCTCACTGGGGCTGGAAGACTCACCGTGAACATTTGTGTCTATGTATCTCAGGAGAGCTCCTTCCTCCTTAGGCCTGGTCTACGCTAGGGTGGGGGGTCGAACTAAGGTACGCGACTTCAGCTACGCGAATAGCGTAGCTGAAGTTGAACTACCTTAGTTCGAACTTCTTACCTGTCCAGACGCTGCGGGATCGAAGTCCGCGGCTCCCCCGTCGACTCTGCCACCGCCGTTCGCGGTGGTGGAGTTCCGGAGTCGACGGGAGCGCGTTCGGAGTTCGAACTATCACGTCTAGTTTAGACGCAATAGTTTGAACTCCGAGAAGTCGAATGCTACGCGTTGACCCGGCAGGTAAGTATAGACCTACCCCAAGATAGAAAAGCTTCCTTTGCTTGCTTGCTTTTTCTGAATGCTGCCCCACAGGGGTGTTCTTTCACTCATGACTGCTGTTCTGTGCCAGCTATAGTGGCTCTCAACACTCAAATGAAAGGGGACGAATAAGTAGGCTGGTAGCAGGGCCTGAGTGAAGGAAGATATCCGCATCTTAAGGGCTTAACTGGCTCCTACTACTTCAGTTGACTGCCTATTCTCCTCAAGTGGGTTCAGGGAAGCCGCGGGAAACAGAAAGCTCCCTGCAAAGTTGGTGTTAATCAGTCCAGGCTCCTGGGGGCTAGAAAGGTACATAAGAGGCTTCTCCTTCTCCTCTCTCTCTCCCCACCTCCTCTCCCCCTGCAGCTCCAGCTGATTTCTGTTATTCCCTCTCACCTTTTCTCCTGCCTGCCATGTCACTTGTGCCCTTCTTCCTCCTGCACAGCACTCCACCATCTCTGTGCATCTAGAGTAGAGACAATACATATGCACCAGCAGCAGACACAATTTTCTACACTCTGGATCCTCGTGGCGCGCCCCCGTCACCCCCCCCCCCCACAAACACACTCTGGCACCTTAGGCGGCTGCCTCAGTTTGCCTCATGGTAAGGCCAGCCCTGCTTAGCATGCTGATTTATCAGCCAGTCTAAGACCTGGCAAACTAGTGCAGTGTTGCGCAGTTTCAGGCATAGCTTTTAGCTGTAACTTTGGTTACAGGCTTACGGCAGTGCTTCAAAATATACAATCTTGGCCAGATAAGCCAGACTTCTATTAGATGAGGGGTGGCAGGGGGAGAGGGATAGGAAAGAGAAGAAATAAGGTGGAAAAGAAAAAGGTCAGGCAGGGGGACTAAGTGTTACACCCTGGTGGGGGTTGGGATGTAGCCAGAGTTGTGGAGGTGGTGGTGTCATTTGGGTTGGTCTCTCTCTGGCCCAGCTTTGTCAGGATATCTTTGGTGATCAGGATGATGAAAGTATAAGGGAGTTACGCTGGATTTTGGAGTCCCAGGCAATGGTGAGGGTGGCAGCCATGATGGCAAAGCTTCCTACAGCAGTTGTTGGCAGACAGCTGCTTTTTCTGGTAATTTTTCCCCACAAGCTTTTCGTGTTTAAGAACCCTAAAAGGGGGTGTAGGGCAGAACAGTTCATCCTCTCATTATTTTGTCCAGCAATAGGCCTCATTTCCAACACCCCAATTTTGATTCATTGATTTTTTTTTTAGGGGGTGGGGTCCTCACTTTCCATATTTACCAAGCATCAGCTCAACACAGTTCTTGAATTATATTAGTAGGCCTTTTTTGTTTTAATCTAAACAAAAAGGCCTACTAATATAATTCAAGGACTTTGTTCGGATCATGCCTGGTAAGTGTATGTGTGTATTAGTTTAGTCTGTCTCCCTTTTCTACCTTCTCCCATCAGCATTTATTATTATAGATTATTGTGACACTTTATAAGCTATTATCAACTTTCTACAGTTGAACTCATAATTTGGGTAAATTTGTAGGCTGAGTTATTAAACATAATACATTCTGATTCCAAGCTGTCTGCAGGCTTGCAGCTTGTACAGATGGATCAACTGTGGCTCACACAGCTCATACCTGATATCTGGCTCATAAATATTTCATGTTGCATTTGCCAGCCAGCCAGCCACGGTTTGGGAAGGGATCAGATACCAGTGCAGCAGAGCATTTCTCCCCAGGGAGCTTCTGCTATACTTCAGCTTTCTTCTTCTTGACTATAAATCACTCTCTGGTACTGTCCATCTCTGTATCCCCTTTGTTATGTTAAAGCTGACATAATTTCATGTTCAATGCTCCTACTGGGAACATCTGCCTTTTAGTTTATGATTTGACAAATAGGTTTTAGTCTAATTCACTATATTAAGGAAGAAGAAAGGATAAAAGGGAGATTTATCTAATCAATATTACTTGTTTTGGGGTTTTTTTCTTGGAGTGGGTAGCTAATACCTACACATTGCTTTACATATAGTTTGTTGGACAATGCTCCAGTGCCACTAATCATTGTCACAGGGTGATACCTTTGTTAGGTGAGAGTATAACCCAGTAGCTAGGGCATTAGATTGGGAGTCCAGGAGATGTGGGTTCTTTCAGCTGTGACAGTGACCTTGTCAAGTCACTTCACTTCTCTGTGCCTCTGTTTTCCCCTCATAAACTCAGTCCCTGCCTCAACTAGATTGTCTTGTCTGTTTACATTGTAATCTAAGGGCTTGGCTACACTTGAAAGTTGCAGCGCTGGGAGTTACAGCGCTGGTCATGCAGCTGTGTAGGGCCAGCGCTGGAGTGTGGCCACACTGACAGCTACCAGCGCTGCAGTGTGGCCACACTTGCAGCACTTTCCAGCGCTGTATTGAGAGGTGCATTGTGGGCAGCTATCCCACAGAGCACCTCGTCCCATTTTGGCGCTGAGTATTGTGGGAAGGGGAAGGAAGTGTGCGGGTCATTCCGCTTCCTGTGCCAACGCCCCGTGGTGCATCGCTTCACATCCCAGCATTCACTCTTTCCGGCAACGTTTGGCGCCATTGTGAGTGTCTTTCTGTTTTACTCTCTGTGTGTAAATCGCGATTTCTGTGGCAAATGGAGCCCGAGCTGCTGAGGACTGTGCTGATGAGTGTCGCCAGCACAACACGTTTGGCAGTCGAGCTATTCCTTCAGCTCCAAAGTGACAGTGAGGAGTCTGACGATGATATCGATATCGATTCTCCTGCCGCGTGTGACACTAAAGTGCTTGTGGCATTCACGGAAATGCTCAGCACCGTTGAACGCCGCTTTTGGGCTCGGGAAACAAGCAGTGACTGGTGGGATCACATCATCATGGAAGTCTGGGATGACGAGCAGTGGCTGCAGAACTTTCGTATGAGAAAAGCCACTTTCATGGGACTGTGTGCTGAGCTCGCCCCCACTCTGCGGCGCAAGGACACAAGATTGAGAGCTGACCTGACAGTGGAAAAGCGGGTGGCTATTGCAATCTGGAAGCTGGCAACTCCAGACAGCTACCGGTCGGTCGGGAACCAGTTTGGAGTGGGAAAGTCGACCGTTGGAATCGTTTTGATGCAAGTTTGCAAGGCAATTAATCGCATCCTGCTAAGAAAGACCGTGACTCTGGGGAGCGTGCAGGACATTGTGGATGGCTTTGCACAAATGGGTTTCCCTAACTGTGGAGGGGCGATAGATGGGACGCATATTCCTATTCTGCCCCCCCCCCACCTGGCATCAGAGTACGTTAATCGTAAGGGGTATTTCTCTATGGTTCTCCAGGCGCTTGTGGATCACCGCGGGCGTTTCATTGACATTTACACAGGCTGGCCTGGAAAGGTGCATGATGCACGCATCTTTCGGAACAGTGGCCTGTTCAGGAAGATGCAGGCAGGGACTTTTTTCCCAGACAGGAAGATCACAGTAGGGGACGTCGAAATGCCCATTGTGATCCTTGGAGACCCCGCTTACCCGTTACTGCCTTGGCTCATGAAACCCTATACAGGGAAGCTTGACAGGAGCAAGGACCGGTTCAACTACAGGCTGAGCCGGTGCAGAATGACTGTGGAGTGTGCTTTTGGCCGTTTAAAAGCACGCTGGCGTTCCTTGTATGGGAGGCTAGACTTGGGGGAAAGCAGCATCCCCGCGGTTATATGCGCTTGCTGTACCCTCCATAATATTTGTGAAGGGAAGGGTGAAACATTCAGTCAGGCATGGACCACCGAGGTTCAAGTCATGGAGGCTGAATATGCACAGCCAGAGAGCAGGGCTAATAGAGAGGCCCAGCACAGGGCTTCAAGGATTAGGGATGCCTTGAGGGAAGAATTTGAGGCTGAAAGCCAACAGTAATGTTTGCTGCCTTGCATGGGAGTGAATTGCACTGCTTACACTGTTATTCTATTATCCCTAAAATGATTTGCAGTGCCTCTTTCTTTACTGGGCTAAGGTATCTTTCACTATCTGCTATAATAAAGACTGTTTTCAAAGCCAAGAATTGTTTTATTGAAAAAAAAAAAACTTCCTTGACAGACAGACACACAACATTTCATGAACACAAGAGGGCAGGGGTGTGGGTTGGTGAACTGTACAGTCACAAGTTTGCATATGTCCTGTCTGGAGTGCTGTTTAATGAATCCTGCACTTCAGGGTGCATATACTGCATGGTGATGGGGGTTGAGTGCAGAGGGTAAGGGTGGTAGGTATCAGGGCTGGTTGGTGAATGTACAGGTGTTGGAGGCAGCTGGTGGTGGTAAGAACCTGGATGCTGGGGAAAGGGGGTTTGAGCTGACATTGGGGCACAAGGCAAAAAGCTTTGGGACGGGGGGGGGCTGTGGGGCAGCACGGGACTGCTCTGCCTGCATGGCTACGATAGCCTGGAGAGAGTCCGCTTGGCGCGACAGGATCTCTAGCAGCTGGTTTGTGCTTTTCCTCTTTGCCACAGCGTTTCTACACCAATGTCTCTGGCGGATCATGCTTTCCTTTTCTCTCCACGCCTGCAAGGTTTTACTCTCTCTAGCAGAGTGATGAAGAACAGTTTTCAACATGTCCTCCTTGCTCTTTCGGGGATTTTTCCTCAAATTGTGCAGCCTCTGTGCTGTGGTACATCTGCTCAGTCCAGCAGTCAAGGTCACTGTAGAAAGCCAGAAATGACAACATTTAACAGGGCAGCATTGTATTCACTATCTCCAGACATTAATTGATACACTGAGGGAGTTCTTAGTCCTCACTTTAGCATTCTTTTACCACACACATAACACAACAGAAGCCACGAAATGGTGAGTGAGGGGTGCTTATAGAGGGAGAAGTGGGGCTTGAGTGATAGAGGGGTGCTGGTTGCTTCGGGTAAGCTGCAGTGATAGAGGGGTTGAGTGAAGATGCAGCTGCAGGGGTGATCTTCACTATCTCCCTATCTCTATCACTAGCTTCCCTAAAGAGTCTCCCAACATTTTTCACAGGAGTTAATCCTGGAAGATATCTCCCTGCTGCGAGTCACTAGGGAACAGCGGGAGGCTCTTCTACAGCAATGTGGATTCCGCCCTGGACCCTATGCGGGTTGCCTGTGTTCAGCAATGGTCCCCCCACCCCTCGCGGCACAGTGGCGTGGACGCGTCAGCGTGACTGGGACAAGGAACACAGTGGCTCTCCCTATAAACCTGCGCAGGCATATTGCCCACGCTCTGGCTGAAACTTTTGCTGAGATCACTGCAGCCGATTACCGCGACGTGATAGACCACATCAATGGGCTATTCCACATCTAGGCTGGCATGCATGCAGCCCTAAACCCCCTTCCTCTCCAGAAACATTTCCACCCAGAAAATAAAAGCCGCTTACCGGTAACCCGCTCCTCTGCTTGTCCTTCTGCAACTGCTGGCTGCTGCGATTGGGTACTTTCCTCCTGGCTTGAGAAGAGCTCCTGGCTGCATGCCCACTCTGGGGTGTCTTCACTCGCGTTTTCCTCCCCCCCCCCGCCGCCTCCGCATCCGCCTCCTCCTCCTCCTGTCCCCCAGCCTGCTCAGAAGTGTCCATCGTTGCCCTGGGATTGGCAGTGGGGTCACCCCCAAGTATCGCGTCCATCTCCCTGTAAAAACGGCAGGCCGTGGGGGCAGCTCCGGATCGGCGATTCCCCTCGCGGGCTTTGTAATAGGCACTCCGCAGCTCTTTAACTTTCACCCTGCATTGTAGTGCGTCCCAATCATGGCCCCTATCCAGCATGGACCTTGATACCTGCTCAAAGATATCGTAATTCCTACGGCTGGAGCGCAGCTGGGACTGCACAGCTTCCTCCCCCCAAACACTAATGAGGTCCTGCAATTTGCCAGTGCTCCATGCTGGGGCTCGTTTGCCGCGTGGAGGCATGGTCACCTGTAAAGATTAACTGATTGCACTCCACACCTGGCTGCAGCAAACAGGAAGGAGATTTTTAAAATTCCCGGGGCATTTAAAGGGCGGGTCACCTGAGGCAAGAGCAGTAGAGTGCAAACTGATGAGCAGAGTGGCTGAACAGGAATTCTGGGATAATTCCTTATTCCCTGGAGGACAATTAAAGTGCTGGTGAGTGTCCACACCTGCTGAGCAGCGCTGGATCACCAGCGCTGCACTCCTTATACCCCAACCGGGATGGGTTTTCAGCCAGCGCTGCAACCAGGGAGTTGCAGCGCTGGTTGTGCCCTGCAAGTGTGGACGGGGTGTAATTGCAGCGCTGGAAAGCCTCCACCAGCGCTGCAACTTGTAAGTGTAGCCAAGCCCTAACACTGTGTGTGATCAGCACCTAGCAGAATGAGGCCCTGATCTTGAGTGAAGACTTTTGGTGCTACTAGAATACAAATAATAAATAATATTCTGGTGCTTCCTTAACTCACTAATCTCGGCTGTCTCTCACAAACCCCTCCAGGTGCTGTTACCACTCAGTACAACTGCATTGGGAGCCCTTTGACCAGCTAGATTGCATGGATGCTCCCAGAGCCGCTCCCGAATCTCACAGACAGGCATCAGTTAAATCCTCCTTCCCCCCCACCCCACCTTATACTACAGGAATATATTGTCTTGTACTGCTCAAAACCCTTTTTTGAGCAATGCAAGTTTATTAATTGGTTCACCAGTTCATCAATGGAAAGTGGACATGCACTAGCCTTTGTAACCTGAGCAGATTTACCAAGCACTTCAGTCAAACTCACTGGTAAGAATAAACATTAGAATAAGTTTATTGATTAGAAAAGAGACTTTAAGTGATAGACAAAAGTCAGTAGTTACCAAAGGAAAAGAAAAGATATAAGCACAGTCTAAATTCTCAGCCTTATTAGACTATGCAATATCTGGACTAAGCAGTTTTCCTCTCCCTACTGGACACTGATCAGATACCAGTGCAGCAGAGCATTTCTCCCCAGGGAGCTTCTGCTATACTTCAGCTTTCTTCTTCTTGACTATAAATCATATGTAGGCTCTCCTGTTAGCCTG
The DNA here is from genome assembly GCF_016161935.1 of Mauremys reevesii. Classification (NCBI taxonomy): domain Eukaryota; kingdom Metazoa; phylum Chordata; order Testudines; family Geoemydidae; genus Mauremys; species Mauremys reevesii. The sequence continues at coordinate 66,573 of NW_024100736.1, forward strand.
GGGACCTGTCTCCTCAGTTCCAGCATTCTTGTTGACTTCAGTGTAGGTGGGGGGAAGAGACAGGACCAGCCATGGGGCTTCTGTCCTCTATTTTATATCCTCATTCCATGTGCTTGGAGTACACAGGTCCAGGCCTATCTGGTGGGCATTGCTGACACACCACGCAAGGTTGAGAAATTCCCCTGGTGTGACCTTGTGCAAGTGAGTCATTGAGTTGTAACTCTCTTGCTGGACAATGACTATTTATGGTTGTTCAGCACCTGCCCGGGTGTTGGTTACCTCCCTTGTTGTCTCTGGGAGCTAATATCTGGGTGATTTCCCCAACCCACAGCATATTTTGGTGACAACCATATAACACAATCTCATAACTTCATATGTACTAATGATATACATATTTAGATAGAACAGTGGCTTTCAGAAAATCATAACTCTTCCCATGATGTCTTATGTCATGCTTTATATGAAATATCAGTTGTATATAAATGATGAATATGGGGATTACAGGGTGCTCCCCTGAGGTATAGAATGTCACAACATCGTGATCTGGTGGGATAGGTGTTAAAGGTATAGGCTATGGCTGCATTAGAGTGCTTACAGCAGTGCAGCTGCACCACTGTAAGATCTCTCATGTAGCAGCTTTAAGCTGACAGGAGAGAGCTCTTCTGTTGGTTTAATTACTCCAGCCTCAGTGAGCAGCAGTAGCTATAGTGCTGTCCACGTTGGTGCTTAGGTTGGTGTAACTTTTGTCACTCAGGAGTGATTTATTCACACTCCTGAGTGACACAAATTGTGCTGACACAAGCTGTAGTGTAGACCTAGACTGTACCTAGAGAAAGGAATTTGATTTCCTGTTTGGTTGGCAATTTTAGCGCTGCCTCTTTGTTTAATTCACTGGCAGTACTTCTCACACTGACAGCAAACCAGCCCTAATCCCCAATATGGAGCATATCAGACTGCTGAGAACTGGAGTTACAAACCTTACTTGCAGAGGAAAAGTGTTCGGCATCCGGAGAAAGGAGAGGAAGGATTTAGTGTTCTCATGATAGATAAATTCAGCTTCACTGTCTAACTGGGACTTTGGTTTTAGAACTCAAGATGGGGTGCAGAATTCAGCATGCACAGAACAGCCAGGAAGGGAATAAGGGAATTGCAACTTCACCTCCCCTTCCCCCCATTCAAACAAAACATGTCACGTATTTATACTGCAGTTGTAATATAAAAGCAGATATTTCATTATTTCCTTTCTCCCTGCCAGGTGCAAAAAGCTAGTTAGATGGAGATGATAGTAGAGCTGTTTTCTGTCTGGAATGCCTTCAGTTAAATAGTGCTGCTACCAAAACACTTGTGAAGGTTTCCCCTTCCTCTTTCACACCCTGGAATTATCACCATAGATAACAGGTGAAATTCTGGGCCCTACCTGACTTCTGGGAAGGGTGTGGTTAACTCCTACTCTAGTTTCCCAATTCTCTTACTGGTACTCATGAGAAGGCCTGTGAAACTGTCTGGTTGTGGGAGGGAAGGGAAAGAGTGCTTTGGGATGGTAGAGACCTAAACTCCAGGCCTGGGATGAATTTAAAGCTAGGGAATGTTCTATTTATTAGTAGCATTTTAAAATTATAATTTTAAGTGCCAGCAATGTGCTAATATGCAGGTTGTGTTAGATATCCTGGTTAGTTGAATTAATTTATTTTCTTATTGTAAACTATGTCCTTTACCCCTCAAGAACGTCTCTTGGATGAAGAGACCTTGCTGACAAAGACATGAAAGATGAGTGATAAGAGAATGAGCTTTGAAGCAAATTTGGAGTAACAATATTTAGCTCTTATATCAGTTTTTCATCTATGGATCTCAAAGTGCTTCAGAAGGCAAGTATCATCATCTGGGATTAAACCAAGCAGATTCCCAAAGGAATCCTCACTGGGCAGGAGAATCTCTGCATGTGTAGCTGCCTTCTGCACCAGCTCTTGTCTGTATTTCTGGTGTAAGAGGTGAGCTGGGGGCATGGTAGAGCTGAGCTACACTTTGTCTGATCTTCCACTGCTAGAAGGTCCAAGAATGGAAGTTAGAATAGCCCTTCTGCTCTACCTTCTTGCACAGCCAAGTGGCCAAGGATCAGGGACCCATAACTGGGTCTCTGTGGTGGCCACTGTACACATCTGATCCGCATTCTGGCATAGTGAAGAATCAGGACCACAAGGTGTAGGACAGAGGAGTGTTGGACTCTATATATTGTGGTATTTGGGCTCTGCCCATAGAGGGGAAATGTTTTTTACTGTCACAAAAGTGCATTCAGCTTTTTGTTTTCTGGTTTTTGTTCTTAGGGACCAAAACTACCCCCCAAAAATAAGCCTACAGTTATCCAATTTGTCCAGTAGGTGGCACACCTTTCTCAGTGCTGAGAGGTGCTCTGCACTGCAGACTATTGCCAAAACAGATACTCTTTGGCACTGATACTTAGACCTCAGTGGTTCAGGGCAAAATTAGTGATCAACATTACCCAAAAGAGCCACAGTAGTTATGAATTAATTGTTTCATTTACTATAGTACTATATATTCATATTTAAACAGCATAACAGGAAATACTTGGTTTAGTCATTTTGCTTTGAGACTAATAAACTATTATTTTATAAACTACAGTTGGTTAATAACCTAATAAAAGCATCCTGATTGGGTAATAACTTAGAATGGTTAAGAATTACATCAGTGTTTTAATATCAAGTGCTGCAAAGAGCAACAGGAGACACTTTAAAGAGCTGCTTGTGAGCCTCAGTTTGAGTATCGCCGCTCTCTGGTCTTGGAGGGTATTTCATTAAAGCTCTTAATGTCTGTTCCCCATGAGTTGGGGAAAAAACACTGCACCTTTGAGGCTGGATATAAATATCCTCCGCCTTCTATAATTATGTGGGGAGGGGTGCAACAGAGTTATTTTCCCTGATGGAATAAAAGCCCTAGCTGGGCCCCCATCTCTGCCCGTTTCACTGGCTAGAGGGCCAGTGGGAAATCACACCTTTTTTTGTCTACAACATCTGAATAGGAAAGCCCAGCTAACACCTTCACCTCAGCTCCTGCTCTTCACGCCTCTTCTTCCGCTCTCCCTTTCTCTCAATGTTAATAACAGGTTCTTTCAGTGTTTGTATCTATCGTTTGCTTTTCTTCATCTTCTCTTTTGTCACCTTTGTCCCTTTTTCTGTTATGTCTGACAGACTAATTTAGGGCCTGATCATTCAAACCTTTCTTCATGTAAATAGTATGTGCTCACACAAAGAATCCTGTTTAAACTATATTATGGCTCCAATGAGACAGCACCTCTTGTGCTATATACAGAATAGGACACCCCAGTAACAGATGAAGGTCAGCAAATTGAAGGGACCTCCAGGGAGGGATCCAAAAATGGTTAAGGGATTTAGGAAGAAAGTTTCAAAGAATTAATAAAATGTATCCTGGCTATACAACAGCCAGCTCTGGAGTATATGAAGGGTGTAAACACCAAGATAAAGGAGGAAAAGTGAACACTGGTACCAGTGATGGGAGTTGGCTGGGGGGAAATGGGATCAAAGTGAGCAAATGAAATTTTAGGCTGAAAATCAGGAAAGTATTTCATTACCAGGGAAAATCTCCCAAAAGATTCTCATTGCTTGGGATGCTATTTAAAGATGGAATTAATCAGACCCATTAGGACATGCGATAGAATACAATCCTGCACTGCCGTGTGTTGACTAGAGTTGAACTAAGAGATCTCTTGCCTTTGTCTATGATTACTATTTTTCTCCATCATACAGAATTATTGTTGTATCTTCACTTGAATCTATACCATTCTGCTCCTAGATTCTTGAGAATTGGTGTCAAGTATCAGAGGGGTAGCTGTGTTAGTCTGGATCTGTAAAAGCAGCAAAGAATCCTGTGGCACCTTATAGACTAACAGACGTTTTGCAGCATGAGCTTTCGTGGGTGAATACCCACTTCGTCGGATGCAAGTCATGATGACTTGCATCCGACGAAGGGGGCATTCACCCATGAAAGCTCATGCTGCAAAACGTCTGTTAGTCTATAAGGTGCCACAGGATTCTTTTTGAGAATTGGTGAGTCAGAGCTTAAACACTGACAAGGCACATCTTGTTAAAACAAACAAAAGGGATACGAAATGTCCACGCTCCAAATCTAAAAAGCCCCATGTGTTCAACTTCATGTCCAACCCACATACGTTCTGATAAGAATGTCCAGAGAATAATTTGACATTTCAGTCATGTTTAAATATTAATATTTAAAAAAGATGATGCAAGTAACTTCTTTTTGAGAAATTCTGACTGTTAGTTCTCTAACTTTCCCATTGTAGTGTTAGAAATAAATCAGCTGGCTTCTTTTAAAGACTATGATCCCAAATGGCAAAAGTTCTGGAAGATCTGGAATTTTAAAAAGTCTAACTACTAACAGTTGTCTCTAAGGTGATTTATACAATTCAAAGACATCCAGGGCTGGAGTTTGTCATAAGAGGAAACAGTAGGAAACCAATGCTCTGGTGCCACTTTAATCTTCAGGAACTGTTGCTCATTAGAAGTATTTGAAACTTGTAATTACAGGCTTTTTTAACTTTCAAGTCTATCTCATTAGTATTTGAAGTTTAAATACTCGGTGGGTTTGTAATGTAATGGATCTGTTGAGAATGGACCTTATACTTTGAAAAAGAGAGATTCTGCTTTCAAAGGCTTTCTACAAATGACATTCTTTTCAAATTTTTTTGAAAGGTGCTTTTTGAAGGTGAACCTATTGTCAATATTAGGATTTTTCAGTAATCTGGCCTGTTGGGATATTTGGGCTTCAGTCTCTGAGTTCTCCGGCTTTAGACTTACCCAAAGTTATTTTGTCTGGGCTCTTCAGTAGCTTATGTGAAATTGGTTTTGTGGCAGTCCAATTCCTAAAGGTCAGGAGACTGCATCACAAAAACCATCATCACGATGAGTACTAACTAGCAGCTTGCTAACAGCCTTAACAGAAGACTGAGGTTGAAATGGGTATGGATGATTTCAACAATTTCCATCCCACCATCAACCTCAGCCTGGACCAGTCCACACAAGAGATCCACTTCCTGGACACTACTGTGCAAATAAGTGATGGTCACATAACCACCACCCTATACTGAAAATCTACTGACTGCTATACTTACCTACATGCCTCCAGCTTTCATCCAGACCACATCACACAATCCATTGTCTACATCCAAGCTCTAAGATACAACCACATTTGCTCCAATCCCTCAGACAGAGACAAACACCTACAAGATCTCTATCAAGCATTCTTAAACCTACAATACCCACCTGCTGAAGTGAAGAAACAGATTGACAGAGCCAGAAGAGTACCCAGAAGTCACCTACTACAGGACAGGCCCAACAAAGAAAGTAACAGAACGCCACTAGCCATCACCTTCACCCCAACTAAAACCCTCCAGTGCATCATCAAGGATCTACAACTTATCCTGAGAGACGATCCTCACTCTCACAGATCTTGGGAGACAGGCCAGTCCTCGCTACACACAGCCAGGGCCGGCTCCAGACCCCAGCGTGCCAGCGTGCGCTTGGGCGGCATTTTGCCGGCAGGCGGCAGGCGGCTCCAGCGGACCTTCCGCAGTCATGCCTGCGGGAGGTCCCCCGGAGCCGCAGGACCAGCGGACCTCCCCCAGGCATGTCAGCGGAGGGGTGGCTGGGCCCGTGGCTCAGTGGACCTCCGCAGGCATGACTGCGGAAGGTCCGCCGGAGCCGCCTGCCGCCCTCCCAGCGCACCCTCCGCAGGCACGTCTGCAAGAGGTCCCCCGGAGCCGCGGGACTGGCAGTGCGCCCCCTGCAGCATGCCGCCGTGCTTGGGGCGGCCAAATTCCTAGAGCTGCCCCTGCACACAGCCCCCCAACCTGAAGCAAATATTCACCAGCAACCACACAACAAAAACACTAACCCAGGAACCTATCCTTGCAACAAAGCCCGTTGCCAACTCTATCCACATATCTATTCATGGGACCTAATCACATCAGCCACACTATCAGGGACTCGTTCACCTGCACATCTACCAATGTGATATATACCATCATGTGCCAGCAATGCCCCTCTGCCGTGTACATTGGCCAAACTGGACAGTTTCTAGGCAAAAGAATAAATGGATACAAATCAGACATCAAGAATTATAACATTCAAAACCCAGTCGGAGAACACTTCAATCTCGCTGGACACTCGATTACAGACCTAAAAGTCGCAATATTACAACAAAAAAACTTCAAAAACAGACTCCAACGAGAAACTGCAGAACTGGAATTAATTTGAAAACTGGACACCATTAAATTAGGCTTGAATAAAGACTGGGAGTGGGATGGGTCATTACACAAACTAAAAACTATTTCCCCATGCTAATTTTCCCCCTACTGTTACTCTTACCTTCTTGTCAACTGTTTGATATGGGCCATCCTGATAATCACTACAAATTTTTTTTTCTCCTGCTGATAATAGCCCACCTTAATTGATTAGTCTCATTAGAGTTGGTATGGCAACCCCCATTTTTTCATGTTCTCTCTGTGTATATATATCTTCCTACTGTATTTTCCACTGCATGCATCTGATGAAGTGGGTTTTAGCCCACGAAAACTTATGCCCAAATAAATGTGTTAGTCTCTAAGGTGCCACAAGTACTCCTGTTCTTTTTGCGGATACAGACTAACACGGCTACTAGTCTGACAACAATATCAGGATTCCAAACCCCCTCATATATTTTCCCCTTAAATGCACATAGAAAAATACTGTGTATAAAATACTAAAATAATGCTTGATCTTGTCTTCATAAATAGAACCAACCATTTAAAACTCCTCCTGAGCTAAGGCTGTAGCATAGCTTAGAAGCACGAGCCCAAGTCTCCTCTCACACCAATGTAAATCCGTAGTATCTCCAATGGGAGCATCTCACTCTCTCATCAGAGCTCTCTTGCTCCTCTGATCTCCTTGGCCAGCCCACTGCCCCTGCACTCATGTGCCTCCTGAGGCTCTATTATGTTGGACAGCTGGTCAGGAGCTCTCTCTCCTTGGGTGTATCTCCCTTGCTTGTCATGCTCCATGTCTCCTTCGGGTTTGTCTTCAAACGGGGAGAGGAGAGAGCCTGCTGCAATGAACCCGTTTCTCACAGTGCTTATTTTTTGCTAGGGCTTGCCGGGGCTGAACTCCGCAACTCTAGACTTGGCAGTTTATAGCAGCTCTCTGGTTGCTGCCTCAGTTATGAAAGTTTTTTTTTTTTTAAAATGCTTGAGTCTCAGTATCTCTTTCATTACAAATTAAGCATTGGTCTCAAGAAGCCCCTGTGGGGAAGATAGAAGTGCATGGAGTGTTAAACTCCGCTCACTGCTGGGACTTGTGGTTTGAGGGCGTGGGGGGGGTGGGGTGCTGTGAGGAGTTGGCACTACCTTAGGACTTTACAGTTGTCACTATCCCGCACCTTCTAGGCGCGTGGAACAGAAGGGCTAGAACTTAAATCCTCTTGCTCCAAAGGCACAGAGGCCTACCTCTTGAGCAAAAGAGAATTTCTCTAGGAATATAGAGTCTTGATTTCTTTCAGTAATAATCTTAACTATAAGTAATGTTAAAAGTATTAATAGAGATCAGTGCTGTAAACATACACTAATCAGATCATTACAATATATTTGAGAATGTTTTGTTAAGGTGACACACTTCTTGTTTTTTATTTTATGTGTAGAACACTTGATTTGCTGCAGATTACTGGAATTTATTTTTTAAAACAAGTGACAGATTCATTAATTTCTCATAAGAGTTGTATACATTTGCTGAAGTATTACTATTTAACTGCATGACTGACATCTGAGCATTGCCATACCAGGAAGATTGTTATTAAATTAAGTTAAAGTAAGATATACAATATTATTAAAATGAATAAAACTGACAAAAGCTGGAAAATGTGTTGTCCAGGATAAACTCCATCTCTAGCTCATGTTGCTGTGCCAGTCTTGTAACGTATGTAATACAATATGTAGTATCTTCCTCAGTTCTGAGGCCACTGATAAAGGATCTTAACAGCTGTAGTAGAGGTTCAAAGAAGGGCTATAGAATGAATTTCTTGCTTTTTGTCAGCTTAAAACAGAGCCTTATATTTGATTCCTATATCGTTTGGTGTGTAACTTCCTTTAAAATGTATTCATTTTAAAATAAAGAGAAAACAAACATCTGTCAGAATGTAAGAGTTGAAATGTGACTGAAGCTGCCTTTTAGATGGAAACGTATTTAGATACTTTTTAATACTTGTCTTTAGAGAATTTATAAAAAGTTCATCCATCTCCTGTTGATCTGTAGTGGTTTGTTTTCTAATTACGCATTTAGTGTCTTGTGATTTAAACCAAAAAGACCATTTTGATTGGTGGTATTTTGTAACAAATTTTAGTGAATTTTTAAAAAGGAGATTTCAGGCATACAGCACTTAAAAATTCTTTCATATAATGAAATCTCTGTATGTTTATGCCTTATGGTTATCTTTACTGTATTCTTGTGTCCTACTTCCGGAGGAAAAGAGAGGGAGACTGGTGCCTGGGTGACAGCCTCTGAATGGGACAGTAGTTAAAGATCATCAGCAAGTGAATAAGCCTTTGCACATCAGGACAATGGGGTGGCTGCAACCTAGGTAAAACCAGTTTTTCATATTTGGACTTCTGGAGGGTGGTAACAGGCAGCAGACCACCTGATAGGGAATTTTTGCTCACGTGAAGGAGTCTTTGAGGCTGGCCAGGAGGGTCACATGACAGAGGGGACTGGAAATTATAACAAGACCAGGTCTCCACTAAATAGAAATCTCTTACAAACCAGAAGACTTGTCCTGAGGAGTGAGGGCCAGGAGAGGGGAACTGGAGACCTTTGGGGGTTGTCACTGCTTTCAGAGAACCCGTGAGTTGTGAGGAAATTGAGGCAGGGAATTATGTTTCTTATTTTGTCTGATTTTGTAGATCTCTTGTGCTGTCTAAAGCAAAGAGAGATTTCTAAACCAACCACTTTTTAAAGTCTGCATCTTATTTGTTTCAACTGTCACATGTTTCTGAAATTATAAATCAGATTACCCACAAGGCTGGAGCTCTGGGGAGGGTGTGCCTAAGCTCCAGGGGAGTCATGGGCAGCATTCAGCACTGGTCCTGGACTAGGGCAGCTGGATGCTGGGTCCCACATCCAGGATACTGAAGCAGTACTGGACAGTTCAAGGAGAGAGCCTCGAGGCCAAAGGAAGAGACAATGGCTGGAGCCTACCCACACCAATGAATCCAATGTATGGATCTAATCACAGCAGCCTGGAGGAAGCTTAGCCAGGTGTGTGACCATCCCACTGGAAACTTGAAGGCAACTAAACTTCAGCCCTATTGAGAAGAATGGGAGGAGGTAGCCATTTTGAATAAGGTAATATAAGAGAATGGAAGACAAGAGTAAGAGTGATCATGAAATCAGGAGCAGCTTTAAACCTCCTCCCCCACCCACCTGATATCGCAAGACTTGCAATAATCACACACAAACTGGCAACTCAGTAGCTACATGTTTTGTAAAATTGACTAAGTCTGCTGACTGTGCGTTGCCACAAGTCTTTCATGAAGTCCACACTTTATCTAGTCCTCATGAAATGGCTGTGACTTTATTGTGCATATTTAACAGCAGCTGTTCTAAATGGAATACTTCAGTCATTTTAAATGTCTCAAACTACTCTATACTGCTACCTCTAGAAAAACCTCGTTACCCCTTTTGATCTGGGCAATTAGCCAAAAGTCAGGGTCCTGTGGGCTCTTTCCATTAAGAGAAGACACTAATGATGGAGTCAGTATTTGTGTGATGTAATCTTGTTTACAAAAATGTACATAAAGCCTTGTTTCCCTGAATATAGTAGGAGACTAATTCTTTGCTCACAGTGCCAAGTCTCTTTCCAGCTCGCAATCTACCCAAAAGTTCCCCCTCAAGTTTTTCGTGGTATCATGATACATGTCCTTCTCTGGCTGTCCGTGGCTTTCTGCTGCATTATCTGTGTCTTTCTGTGGTGATTCTCATTTATCTCTTTCATTCACCCGTACTTGCACACCTATATATATGCACACACCCCCACACAGCTGCAAACAAATGCAGGGGTGGGGGATTGAGTGACTATTAGATGTCTGGGAAACCCCATGGGCCACATGTCCCAGCCTCTATTCCAGCCTTACATGTAGTCTGTGTTGGGATGGAGGCTCTTATTGGTTCCGTTATCTGCTCTATAATGGAGCTCAATCACTTTTTGCATTTATCTTGAATGAAGGGTGGTTGTTACACCCAACAGATTTAACAAGGTTTCACTGAATTTCCAGCACAAGGAATAATAATGCTAGTCTTATTTTTATTTTAGGTATTTATACGGCCCCCACGACCACAGTGTCTGAACACCTCAATCTTAGATGTATTTATCCTTACAACAGGGTATATCTACACTGCAACTGGGATCATGCTTTCCAGAGCATGTAGAGCAGTTGCATGCTAGCTCTGTATGAGCTAACACACTAAAAATAGTGTCACTGCAGGTAGCATGGGCTAGCCACCCAAATACATACCCAGGGATCCCCAGCAGGTTTGTACTCGGAGCTAGCCCAAGCCGCTACCCCGGCTACATTATTTTACTGCACTAGTTCAAGCAGAGCTAGCATGTGTCTGTTTACCTATTCTGGGAAGCGTGCTCCCAGATGGAGTGTACACATACCCTCCGAGTAGGAAAGTGCTATTATCCCCATTTTACAGAGGAGGAAACCAAGGCACAGAGAGACTGAAACTGCATGATCTTGGGCAAGTTAAGTCTGTGGCAAAGCAGAGAATTGAACCCATATCTCCTGAATGCCCATCTAGTGCCTTAACCACTGGACCATGCTTCTTTTCTTTAGCATTTTAGTTTACAAACCAACTCTGTTCAGACTGACTTACATCGGGGGAGGGAGGTTTGTATGGTTTCTGCACGATGGTTATTTTTGTGTATGAAAAATATCTGAATTTTCCCTCAGGAAATGAAGTTCTCAATGACTGAGAATTTAAATTAAAACACCAAGAAATTCTCAGTCAGCAGCCAATGTTTCAATATAATCTGCCTTGTGTACATTCAGGCATGCTCCCTCTACAGAACAGAGAACCACTCCCTACCCATTACCATACCATGACGTTTTTTTAACTGGGGGATTTTTAAGAAAATTTTGCTCAACTAAATATAAATTAGGGGATTTTTCTCTTTTGTTTCTATTTATGATTATTTGGTTTCAGGTTTCTGGTTTCCCAAGGTTATGATGGGCAGGTGTGTGGGTGTGAGGAGGAGAGAGAGAGCTGTGAACCAAAGCTCTCACCCCCATTATGTACGCACTTTAATTTCCACTTTGGGTCTCTATTCATGAATAATCTTCACTGGAGGGAAAATATCATACTAAACAGAACCCAGTCTAAAACTAGCTGGAAAGTTTCTCAAATAATAAAATGAATGAGGTTGCTGAGCTAAATGTTTCCCTAAAGACTGTATTAATGAGCATTCTGCTTATTTTGGATAATTCCCTGTTCATTTAATGGCCAATGTCAAAGATTAAACAAACCACTACTGTACATGTTAAATTTATACACAGTTGTGCCCTTGTAGAAAGTATAACCCGCCTGGTAGGATGATCAGATGGGCTGAGAGTGAGTGAGCACAGAAATGCTAATGAGAAGGAATTTATGTATTGGCAAAAAAAAAAAAAAAAATTACAATATTTGCTCCTGGCTTCAGGCTCTAGGTGGTGCTTCCAAAAATTAAAGGACCACCATCAAGTTTAAAATCATAGCAATTTTTTTAAATAATATCCTATATTGCTAATAATACCTCAGGTTATTAATCTGAAAGAATTTAAAAACATGTTGGTTTTCAAGACTTTTTGTTTACTGTTGGTGTATCTGTGAGCTTGGACAATGGAGAGCAGCTGGTTTATTTACCATCACTTTTTGGTTCTCACATACCCAGTGTTGTGATGTTTGGGATGCAAATGCTGCAGGAGAAAGTTCAAATCCAAACAAAACTGTTTTCATTGAAATGAATAAATGTTATGAAAACATTTCTATTAATAGCACATTTGAGGTTTTTGGAGGGGGTGATAAAAAAAAAACCCTACATTTAGGGCCAAACTTCCTGACAATGCCTCTTAAATTTTCCCATTCTGATGCAATAGGACAATGCAAAGCTATTTCAATACCTTCTTTATCCAGCATCTTCTAAATAGTTCCTTCCATCTCTTTTGTTGCAGTGCTGAAATTTGAGGATCCCTGACTTGAATAGCCCAAGACCTATTAGGGGACCTACTTAGATCATGGAGAATCTCATATTTTAATGTGACATAACCAGGGCCGGCTCTACAGTTTTCGCCGCCCCAAGCAGTGTGCCGAATTGCCGCCGTGGGGGGGCGGGGGGAGGGAGGGCAGTCCCTGTGCCCAGAGGGCGGCAGGCGCGTTTCTGCGGCGGTGGCAATTCAGTGGCAGCTTCTATGTTTAGCTGAAGCCTCCCTGGACAGCTAAACATAGAAGCTGCCGCCAAATTGCCGCCACCGCGGAAATGCGCGTGCTGCCCTAAGGGCACACAGACTGCCCCCTCACCTGCGGTGGCAATTCGGCACGCTGCTTGGGGGCAAAACAAGGGGGACTACCGCCCCTTGCAGAATGCTGCCCCAAGCACCAGCTTGGAATGCTGGTGCCTGGAGCCGGCCCTGGATGTAACATAGTATTGGCTTCCTTTCATTTACCTAGACTGGAGAAGTGGGACAGTCCCTTATGGTGCCATGTTCTGCCTGCTGAGAGACAGATCCATGCAGGATTGGAACAGGGCTGAATTGCCATTGGGCTTGGCAGCACTTCCACTGCAGATGGTGTTTTTGTATGGAGTTAGAACTCTGCTATATGAATCCTCCAAGCTGGCAAATCAATACTATAGCTCGCAGTTCTTAGAGCTTCTCTGCCTTCGCTGTTATGGGCACTCTTGTTTGAATTGGTAGATCTCAAATGGATGACTTCAAAACTTGAGTTCTGACTAAGGCTGTCAAGCAATTTAAAAAAAATTAATCGTGATTAATTGCATTGCTAAACAATAATAGAATGCCATTTATTTAAATATTTTTGGATGTTTTCTACATTTTCAAATATATTGATTTCATAGAATATCAGGGTTGGAAGGGACCTCAGGAGGTCATCTAGTCCAACCCCCTACTCAAAGCAGGACCAATTCCCAACTTAGGCGTGGTGTACACCGTGTGTGTGTGTGTGTGTGTGTGTGTGTGTAATCAATCTAAGTTACACAATTTCAGCGACATGAATAACATAGCTACATTGACGTATTTAGATCGACTTAGCGTGGTGTCTTCACCGCAGCGAGTCGACTGCTGTCACTCCCCCCCTCAACTCCGCCTGCGCCTCTCCGGCCAGTGGAGTACAGGAGTTGATGGGAGAGCGCTTGGGTCAATTTATTGCGTCTAGACTAGATGCAATAAGTCGACCCTCGCTGGATTGATCGCTGCCTGCCAATCCGGTGGATAGTGTAGACATACCCTAAATCATCCCAGCCAGGGCTTTGTCAAGCCGGGCTTTAAAAACCTCTAAGGAAGGATTCCACCACCTCCCTAGGTAACCCATTTCAGTGCTTCACCACCCTCCTAGTGAAAAAGTTTTTCCTAATATCCAACCTAAACCTCCCCCACTGCAACGTGACACCATTATTCCTTGTTTTGTCATCTGCTACCACTGAGAACAGTCTAGATCCATCCTCTTTGGAACCCCCTTTCAGGTAGCTGAAAGCAGCTATCAAATCCCCCCTCATTCTTCTCTTCTGCAGACTAAACAATCCCAGTTCCCTCAGCCCCTCCTCATCAGTCATGTGCTCCAGCCCCCTAATCATTTTGGTTGCCCCTGTTGGACTCTTTCCAATTTTTCCACATCCTTCTTGTAGTGTGGGGCCCAAAACTGGACACAGTACTCCAGATGAGGCCTCACCAATGTCATATAAAGGGGAATGATCACATCCCTCGATCTGCTGACAATGCCCCTACTTATACAGCCTAACATGCTGTTAGCCTTCTTGGCAACAAGGGCACACTGTCGACTCATATCCAGCTTCTTGTCCACTGTAACCCCTAGGTTCTTTTCTGAAGAACTGCTGCCTAGCCATTTGGTCCCTAGTCTGTAGCAGTGCATGGGATTCTTCCGTCCTAAGTGCAGGACTCTGAACTTGTCCTTGTCGAACCTCATCAGATTTCTTTTGGCCCAATCCTCTAATTTGCCTAGGTCCCTCTGTATCCTATCCCTACTCTCCAGCGTATCTATTACTCCTCCAAGTTTAGTGTCATCTGCAAACTTCCTGAGGGTGCAATCCAAGCCATCCTCCAGATCATTAATGAAGATATTGAACAAAACCAGCCCCAAGACAGACCCTTGTGGCAGCCGGTATCAAGTGGAGTGCCAACTAGACATGGAGCCAATGATCACTACCCGTTAAGCGAAACAATCTAGCCAGCTTTCTATCTACCTTATAGTCCATTCATCCAGCCCATACTTCTTTAACTTGCCGGCAAGAATACTGTGGGAGACCGTATCAAAAGCTTTGCTAAAGTCAAGCACATCCACTGCTTTCCTCTCATCCACAGAGCCAGTTATCTCATCATAGAAGGCAATTAGGTTAGTCAGGCATGACTTGCCCTTGGTGAATCCATGCTAACTGTTCCTGATCACTTTCCTCTCCTGTAAGTGCTTCAGAATTGATTCCTTGAGGACCTGCTCCATGATTTTTCCAGGGACTGAGATGAGGTTGACTGGCCTGTAGTTCCTCGGATCCTCCTCCTTCCCTCTTTTAAAGAGGGGCACTATATTAGCCTTTTTCCAGCCATCCCTCGATTGCCATGAGTTTCCAAAGATAATGGCCAATGGCTCTGCAATCACATCCACCAATTCCTTTAGCACCCTCACATGCAGCGCATCCAGCCCCATGGACTTGTGCGCGTTCAGCTTTTCTAACTAGTCCTGAATCACTGCTTTCTCCACAGAGGGCTGGTCACCTCCTCCCCATGCTGTGCTGCCCAGTGCAGTAATCTGGGAGCTGACCTTGTTTGTGAAGACAGAGGCAAAAAAAAAATCATTGAGTACATTAGCTTTTTCCACATTCTCTGTCACTATGTTGCCTCCCTCATTCAGTAAGAGGCCCACACTTTCTTTGACTTTCTTCTTGTTGCTAACATACCTGAATAAATCCTTCTTGTTACTCTTAACATCTCTTGCTAGCTGCAACTCCAAGTGTGAATTGGCCTTCCTGATTTCACTCCTGCATGCCTGAGCAATATTTTTATACTGCTGGTCATTTGTCCAATCTTCCACTTCTTGTAAGCTTCTTTTTTGTGTTTATGATCAGCAAGGATTTCACTGTTAAACCAAGCTAGTCGCCTGCCATATTTACTATTGTTTCTACACATCGGGATGATTTGTTTCTGCAACCTCAATAAGGATTCTTTAAAATACAGCCAGCTCTCCTGGATTACTTTCCCCCTCATGTTATTTTCCCAGGGGATCCTGCCCATCACTTCCCTGAGGGAGTCAAAGTCTGCTTTTCTGAAGTCCAGGGTCCGTATTCTGCTGCTCTTCTTTCTTCTTTGTGTCAGGATCCTGAACTCGACCATCTCATGGTCACTGCCTCCCAGGTTCCCATCCACTTTTGCTTCCCCTACTAATTCTTCCCTGTTTGTGAACAGCAGGTCAAGAAAAGCCCTGCCCCTAGTTGGTTCCTCCAGCACTTGCACCAGGAAATTGTCCCCTACATTTTCCAAAAACTTCCTGGATTGTCTGTGCACCGCTGTATTGCTCTCCCAGCGGATATCAGGATGGTTGAAGTCTCCCATGAAAATCAGGGCCCGTGATCTAGTAACTTCTGTTAGTTGCCGGAAGAAAGCCTTGTCCACCTCATCCCCCTGGTCTGGTGGTCTATAGCAGACTCCCACTATGACATCACCCTTGTTGGTCACACTTCTAAACTTAATCCAGAGACTCTCAGGTTTTTTTGCAATTTCATACCGGAGCTCTGAGCAGTCAGACTGCTCTCTTACATACAATGCAACTCTCCCACCTTTTCTGCCCTGCCTGTCCTTCCTGAACAGTTGATATCCATCCATGACTGTACTCCAGTCATGTGAGTTATCCCACCAAGTCTCTGTTATTCCAATCACATCATAATTCCCTGACTGTGCCAGGACTTCCAGTTCTCCCTGCTTGTTTCCCAGGCTTCTTGCATTTGTGTATAGGCACTTAAGATAACTCGCTGATTGTCCCACTTTCTCAGTATGAGGCAGGAGTCCTCCCCTCTTGTGCTCTCCTGCTCATGCTTCCTCTCGGTATCCGACTTCCCCACTTACCTCAGCGCTTTGGTCTCCTTCCCCCAGTGAACCTAGTTTAAAGCCCTCCTCGCTAGGTTAGCCAGCCTGCTTGCGACGATGCTCTTCCCTCTCTTTGTTAGGTGGCGCCCGTCTCTGCCTAGCACTCCTTCTTGGAACACCATCCCATGGTCAAAGAATCCAAAGCCTTCTCTCCGACACCATCTGCGTAGCCATTTGTTGACTTCCACGATTCGACGGTCTCTACCCGGGCCTTTTCCTTCCATAGGGAAGATGGACGAGAACACCACTTGCGCCTCAAACTCCTTTATCCTTCTTCCCAGAGCCACGTAGTCTGCAGTGATCTGCTCAAGGTCATTCTTGGCAGTATCATTGGTGCCCACATGGAGAAGCAGGAAGGGGTAACGATCTGAGGGCTTGATGAGTCTTGGCAGTCTCTCCATCACATCGTGAATCCTAGCTCCTGGTAAGCAGCAGACTGCTCGGTTTTCCCAGTCGGGACGTCAGATAGATGACTCAGTCCCCCTGAGGAGGGAGTCCCCGACCACCATCACCACCCACCTTCTTCTCTTGGGAGTGGTGGTCATGGACAGTGCATCTTATGCCTTCCAATTGGTGGAGTCTCCTTCTGCTCGCTTCCCTCAGATGTATCATCTAGTTCAGTCTCCGCATTAGTACCTGTGGAGAGAACATGAAAACAGTTGCTCACCTGTATCTGCATTGCAGGTACATGGATGCTCCTCTTTCTTCTTCTGGAGGTCTCATGCTGCCAAATTTCTTCACTGTCCTTCTGTCCCTGCTGTGCAGCCTGCTCTGATTCTTCAGAATGTTGTGCCTGTAGAAGCATATCCTGACGTCTGTCCAGGAAATCTTTATTTTCTCTTATGCAACACAGGGTTGATACTTGTTTCTCCAGACCTTGAAGCTTCTCTTCCAATATGGAGACCAGCTTGCACTTTGTACAGACAAAGTCGCTTCTGTCCTGTGGCAGCAAGACAAACATGGCACATCCTGTGCAGGTCACAACAGCTGATCGCTCACCATCCATATTATCTTCCTTCTAAGAGCTTCCTCAGCTGTTGCAGTAACTACTCAGAGAAGCCTGCAAGATGAATGCCTCAGTGGGCTCTCCTCAGGCGAACTCCCAGTCAAACTCCCTCTGTTTGCCTCGCTGCTCAGTTGGTTTGCAGCTGATGGCCTTTTTATAAGTCAGGCCCACTCAAGGCCCACCTGGAACAAATCACTCTCAATTCACACTTTTCAAACAATCAAGCACTCAAATTTGAGTGAGTGGCACTGCAATCCCGCGAGCCAATGAAATGAGTGGAGTCATAATTAAAATTGCTGCAGTAGCGGTGCTAAAAATAAACTGGCTAGTTTGTAAAGGGATTGTGGTGAATGGAATAACTGTAATGGAAAGTCCTGCACAATGTGATGTTTCTGCTAGAAGACCTTAGAACTCCTTTCTAGTCCTATCAAGGAAGCTATACTATAAAACCTGTATTTGCTGTAGATCTAATCCATTTACAGAGAACTCAACTATGGAGACACTAAGAAACCCCATTGTAGTACATAGATTGCAGGGACTAATAAAATCCTGCAATTCACTGGAGTGACATTACTTATTCCTTAAAAAGGAGCAATTTTTAGATCTAACAACTCTGGTGGTAGTTTGAAGAGGAAGGAGAAAAGAAGGGCAGATCCATGCAACATTATTATTTATTTTATTATTTTAAAAAAAGCTTGTTTTGAGTAATAGAGCTGTAATTCCATCTGTAGGCTCGGGTGATTTACATAAACCACTCAAATTTTGCTCTTTTGAATTGTGACATGAGTAGAAACCCTCAATGTAATTACGGGTTTGTAATTTGCAGTTGCCTGTTGTTTGAGTATGGAGTTTTCTTTAATGTCTAAATCAAAGAAACGTATCTACTTGTTATTTACATAGCCTCACCATCTAACCTTGTGTCAAGAATATAAGCAGGACTTTAAGGATGCCAATGTGTAAATCCAGCATTTCTTGGGTGCCTCTGTCAGTCCCCACAGAATTCAAGCTATCATTAAAACACAACAGAAAATCTTCCACTGCAATCCAATGCCTTCCTTATTCTGCAGACAGGCTGAAAAAATAGCTATATTAACTGCCTCATTTAGCATGGGATATTAACTCTGAAGCCTAATGATAAATTATATATTAACATTAAACGGTTTTGCCCCTTATTGTTTTAGCTGAAACATCTGGTAGTGCTGGACATGGTAGATTTTTAGAGTTAGGAAAGATATGCTAGGTTATTGTGTACATCCTTGGGGTCCACTGCAGGATTGTTCTCATTATTCTCCACAGCTTTGTCCAGTCTAGCTCATCCATGGTTGCTGCTTAGGGACTGCAACAGAAAATGCTGCCATATTACATGCTCTGTGCAGGTGTTCCTGCTCACTAGACTTCATGAATGTGAATGAAGTGGCCCCTCCCTAATTCTCCTTTCCCTGTCAGCTTATTCAATGCTGGTCCAAAGATCCCCCTTCCCCTATATCCAGAGTACATAGCCTCCCCGTGCAGCTGGTTTGCCCTCCCCCGCAAGGTACTGCCCGTAAGCTGTCCCTCTGACAATTCACTTATCTCCAGTGAACTAGGGGTAAATTATTATAGGTGTATCTATACAGTATCACATCACAGTATCATCTGGGCACTGTAATTCACACAGTGGTTAGATCTTTACTGATACACATAATGACAACAGCATCTTATGAACATCTATCTTATTTAGTCATATCAGACAGGTTTTCATTCACTGTTTAATGCATGGGGATATAAAGTATTTAGCTGAGAACAGGGTTCCTCATATATATATATATATATATATATATATATATATGTCACAGAAAGATTTATGAGGATCACTAGAGCAAGTGTGCAGTTTTAATTCTATTTAAAACAACAACCTCTGTTCTGCAGGTGAAGCAATGACAGATTGATGAAGTTCATCCTTAGGTTAATTGGCTTTCTCTCTCTCCCTGCCTCCAGATAAGTGTGAAGTAATAACTTTTAAACAATCACCCTTTCACTCCCTTTATGTTACAGATCATATCCAGAATAAGCCAGGTATAACAAGGTTGATTAGTATTTTGCATTGCAGGAACACTGTATACCACTGTAGTATTAAAACTTTTGACTGTTATAACACTTTCCATCCAAGGGTCTTAAACCAGTTTACAAACATTAGTTAAGTCTTCAGTGATATGGTGGCAGGGTAGTATTATTTTATCCCATTTTATTACAGGGGTATTCTAGCGTATAGAGAAATTACGTAACTTGACCAATGTCACTGAGAAATAAGTGAAAACTAGTGATAGAACCCATATATTCTGAGACCTGGTCCTATGCGTTAACCTCAGCTCACCAGATGAGTGTCGTCAAGAAGAAGAAGTGTTTCTTATGGTTTGGGAAAGGCTGTTCTGGTAATTCTGGCATTTTTTAGTAGGAGGATGTTTTGTCTTTCACATTAAGAATTGACTGCACAGTCCTGGTGTACTCCTCATTTAGTAATTCGGTCTCTCTTGGGTACTTGACGGAGAGCTTCTTATCTATTTCCCTCCAACCCTTCTGTGCGTGAATTAACAATAAATCACCTTCCATTGCATGCTGTGGACTCCACCAGCTTTAAGGGATATCCTGGGTGCATAGTTGGAGAATCCTTATCCAATAACTGGGAGGGCAGGGAGCAAGTGTGAAGGCATGGGACCTTGAGATGGTGATCAGTGACTATAAGGATGCTGGGGGATTCACTGGTTTGGGGGTCAAATCTCCTGCTTCTGGAACATGGGTCAGAGCTGGACAAAGAGTATATATTCCATAAGACTATAATAAGGAGAAAAGTTCTTGAGTGTTGGCTTTTTAAGACAGTTCCTATCTTCAGCATGGGTGATGAAAGGCAGCTATATGTCCAGATATCGGTTGTATAAACTGTTCTTATGGCTAGCCATTTTTTCCATCGTTATGACTTCCCAGATTTTCATGAGCCATCTGCCTAGCATTCTCTTTTTTCCAGTCTGCAGCAGTAGTAATTCTAGCAGCTTATAACCACAAAGTAGCACAACCTGGCAAAACTTAAGTAAAGTAAGAGAGACAATAGCTTAATTAAAAATTTTATCCACCAGCAATCAGAATCTTTTGATTGTTGGACAATTTGAGAATATGATTTCCATAGTCATGTCAGCATAAATCATTTTTTGGGAAAACCAGCCCTGTGCTGAGGGTTATCAGAAAACCTTCGTACCAATTTGATTCCATCTAAACCCATTTTTCAAGTGCACAGTTAGCTGCAACAGGAGCAGATTAATTCTTCTCAGAAACTAAGATTTTATTTGCATGCCAATGAAAACTGTCAATAAAAATCAGAAAATATTACATGCCACATATGGTCTACGTAGCATGTATTTCAGGGAATCTCAGTGTGACAGAAACTGAATGTGGCCCAGAAAATTCACAGCTAAACCTGCAGATCTGGCTCTTTCCTAGCACTGTTATTCCTGTGTGTCTCATACCAGCGCACACATGTAATGCAACACAGTATCTAGGCTGAAGATATTACATTGATTTATGGGACAGCAGCAGCCTTAGCACTAATGCCCTGATCCTTAAAGGTATTTAGGCATCCAATTTCTATTGAAATGAATGGGAATTAGATGCCTGAATACCTTTTGAGTATCTAGGCCTAAGTCTCTTAGTTATTGGTGGTTTGTTAGATGCACTAATGTTACTGGAACTAGGGCTTGTGTGACCTCTGCAGTGTTCAGTCTATGTGGGGTTTATGACCCAAAACTTCCATGGTCTCTTTCTAGAATAGAGGTCCCCAAACTGTGGTGCCCCCCCCAGAGGTGTGGAGGAACGTCCAGGGGGATGTGTTGGGGCCCGGGGAGGGAGCGCCAGCCAGCCCCGCTCCACCCCAGCTGCCCCTGTGCATGGCTCTGTCCCCAGCCATGGCACGGCTCTGCTCCTGGCCTGGCCCCTGCTCCCACTCCCAGCCTCGGCCACTGGCCACGGCTCTGTTCCCTGGCCATGGGCCTGACTGCCAGCTCCCATTGCAGCCCAGCTGTGGCTCCATTCCCACCCCTACCCTCGGTCCCTGGCTACAGCCCTGCTCCTGGATACAGACCCGGCCCCAGCCTTGGCCCCCTTATCTCGGTCCATGTCTCTCCCCACCCCGAGCCACAGCCCTGCTCCCAGCCCTGACTCTGGTGGAGTGCAGATGGGGGCATGACCCTCAAAAGTGTGGGGACCATTGTCTTAGGATTTAGCAGGAGCGGGCCAACCCTTGATGGCTCACTTTGAGGATGAGGTTCTACAGAATGTTAACCTGCAGCCAACTCAGTAAATCACCCCACAGCATACATGTTGCTTAGCAACCGTGTGCTAAGACTTAAGGGGTGCTGTCTGACTCTTCTGCTTCACCCAGCAGTGGCTCCAAAAGGACAAGGAATGTGTCTACTTTCCTGCTGCTTCTGTGAGTGCGGGAGAGGTATGGAAGTTAAGTCGCTTCCTGACTCCCGCTGAAGAGCCAGTGGATTCGTGGAGTATGGGCTACTTGCCAGACACAGAAGAAACAAGATGGCTGCCTGGTACCCCTTAAAGAAGAAAGCGGCATCTGATCTATGGGCATAATGTCACTGGCTTCTCAAAGTTCTTGAGGGTAGGATGGGCAGCTTCCCAGGACCTTTGAGAAAGGCTCCAAGTGGAGAACATAGCGGGGTGGGAGCCAGGACTTGAGCATGAGTTTATGTCTGTGAAAATGTTACAGACCTAACTGCTTGTTTGAGGGCTTATTGAGTTCCGGGCTCTGCCTGAACCCGTTACATAGCACTAACCATGGTGAAAAATACAGAGAGGTGGTGGTTTTTTTTTTTTTAACAAAATGGAAAAATGTGTCCAACTGGTGTGGTACGACATTGGCAGATGCCCTTAAACTGAGTAACTTTACTTACATTCCAGCAGTGTTCTCAGACCAATAATACTGAGAAAGAGACAGTGCCAAGTACACGTTGTAACATCAGAATATGCTCAAACAAATATCTTGCTTCTGTTTAAGAACTGCACTCAAAAGCCATAATAATATTATCTAGGCATCAGGCTGGTTGGAAATGGGAATTTTTCGTGTGTGTGAAAATTTGCCCCTTCTTTTTCTTAGAAAAATGTTGAAACTCAAAATGTTCTGACCAGCTTTACATAGGTGTTTAATCCTGACCTTTTATTTCAAAGTCAGTAATGGGAGAAAAAGAGGAAAGTATCTTAAATTCTATCTGTTTGGGGGTTTCTTTTTGATCCAGCATGTTGTGAATAAATGGTATAGTTCTTTTTTTGGCTTCAGGAGCTGTTGTCAAAGAAAACGAGACACTTCTGTTGGCATTGTACTGTATCTGCAGAGCTTCTGTGCCCAATACACTATGAACTGAACTGTTACAGTCCTTCCAACTGGTGCAGTAATGGCTCATTCTAAGCCATTAAAAGTCACACCAGCCCTCCTCAGAATAATTTACAGTGTGCTGTTCTTGCTCACTTGTGCTGTACAATACTTGGAATTAAGAGTATTCTCTCCCTGCAAAGCCTGCTAGAAACTGCAGTGGTTTAATCAGATTGTAATTCCTGTAGAACAGTAGAGAATTTATATAGTTACAAGCAATTGTCATTTTTAATCCTTCAAAGGACCATATGATACAATATTTGCAACTAATGCATTTAAATGCTTTTTCTATCATTTGTTAAATAAGTTATTAATAATTATTTTCATTATTTGACCAGTGTTAATAGTGAGGGTTTTATCGAGTTCAGATTTGTTGCCACCTGAGCCTTGTTTTTAGTATTCTGTTTTTCATCCTTAAAATGCCTTGGCATAAAACATGAAGCATTCCTCTTCCTCCCCTGAAGGCTCAGAGGAAACTACTGAGCCAGCTGTTTCTACCCTTCACCATAAGTTAATTTTTTTTTTTAAATTACCCCTTAGTCAGGCAGGCACTGAGAAATGTCCATTTTGCCTCTAGGAAGTTTTCTGGCCCCCGTCACTCTCCCTGTAAATGAAAGGGGGCTCATACTGTCTCAAAACAAATCCACAAGGTTGTCACTGGCCTGTGACTGGCTTTTGATATTTGAAAAAGCAGGAAAATGTAATGAACTAAACTCTAAAGTCAGTCGGTGACAATACTTTGCCCTGCTTGATTTGACATGAAATAAAAGTAACTATAGATGATATATCTGAGTCATATAAATGATACAAAAATAGGAATTACTATAGAGCAGTGGTTCCCAAACTTGTTCCTCTGCTTTTGCAGGGAAAGCCCCTGGCGGGCCGCGCCAGTTTGTTTACCTGCCGCATCCGCAGGTTCGGCCGATCGCGGCTCCCAGTGGCCACGGTTCGCTGCTCCAGGCCAATGGGAACTGCTGGAAGCGGCGGCCAGTACTTCCCTCCGCCCGCACCGCTTCCAGCAGTTCCCATTGGCCTGGAGCAGTGAACTGCAGCCACTGGGAGCTGCGATTGGCCGAACCTGCGGATGCGGCAGGTAAACAAACCTGCACAACTGGTGGAACAAGTTTGGGAACCACTGCTATAGAGGATCAAATGTATGGTCTGTCTAGTCCAGGGTTCAGCCTCCAATACTGGCCAGAAGTTTCAATGGAAAGTGTGTAAAAGCAGCAAAGAGTCCTGTGGCACCTTATAGACTAACAGATGTATTGGAGCATGAGTTTTCGTGGGTGATGTACATGCATCCGATGAAGTGGGTATTCACCCACGAAAGCTCATGCTCCAATATGTCTGTTAGTCTATAAGGTGCCACAGGACTCTTTGCTGCTTTTACAGATCCAGACTAACATGGCTACCCCTCTGATAATGGAAAGTGTGAAATTCACAAATGAATAGTTATGCAATAACATGCTTGTAAAGGAAGTTCCCCCCTCCCCCCAGTCCCAAGTGGTTAGTGGCTGGATGATATCCTTAAGCACGAGAGATGATGTTTCTTATAGTTTTTTATCCTAGCTAGTGTATCTGCATATTATATATTTTACATAGTTTTTTTAATAGAAAAACAAAAATCTTGAGTTACAGTTAATATTGCTAAGTGAAATCTGAGACCAGATGTACCATTAAACACACATCTGTGAGTAAAACAATCAACCCCCACCCACAACCACTCCCCCACACAGATATTCAAGTCTACGGAAATAACTTTAATTGCTCTGTCATTAAAACTTTAATAACTAAGTAGCTGAAAGAGCCTCAGTTCATAATGACAAAGATTCAGTATTAGAATTTTAAAATGCCATTTTAATGAAAACAGCCCTGTGCAGAAGTGTGCAGAGTATGGGTAAGTATATGTATATATACACACACAGAAGCTGCAGTAAAAGAATATTATTAAGGTTGCAAAGTCAAACACTCAAAAGTTAGGAAATGCCAGAATTAAGGTGGCCCATGCCACATTAATTTGTCCACTTTCTGCATGTGCATTATGATTTAGTCTTTAATTACATGATCATATACTATTTTTTCCCCACAAATAGGTGTCTGAAGAGTTAAGTGATACTGCTGTAAAATTTAAAGACTGCTAATTTTGGATTAAAGGCACTAAGTATCTTCTAGGGCCTAACATTCAAATACACAAAGGCCCCTTCATGTATTTGAGAATCAGGCTCACTGGATGCAGCTTTCTGTATTCTCAGGAAAAAAATTCTCCTATTAAAACTGATTTTAATCACAGAATCTTTGTGTCTGAACTATCATGTCCTACCTCCCCTCAAACTAAGCCACCTTTTTCGTGGCAGGAAATGGGGGAGGGGGAAAATACTTGGAACCTTTGTCTGTGTTAAATAAAAGTTAAAGAACTCCAAGTGAATGCCCTGTGATACTTCAGTACATAGCGTACCCTTCTTTTCCTATACTTGTTGACCCTGATTCTCTGTTGTAAGCCTTGTGCCGTCTTGTACACAGCTGCTAAGCGAGTCTTGTGGGTATACAATACTCTCTCAGGGAACTGATGGGCAGGATCCGCTGGGAGAATAACATGAGGGGGAAAGGAGTCCGGGAGAGCCGGCTGTATTTTAAAAAATCCTTATTCGGGTTGCAGGAACAAACCATCCTGATGTGTAGAAAGAATAGTAAATATGGCAGGCGACCAGCTTGGCTTAACAATGAAATCCTTGCTGATCTTAAACACAGAAAAGAAGCTTACAAGAAGTGGAAGATTGGACAAATGACCAGGGAGGAGTATAAAAATATTGCTCAGGCATGCAGGAGTGAAATCAGGAAGGCCAATTCATACTTGGAATTGCAGCTAGCAAGAGATGTTAAGAGTAACAAGAAGAGTTTCTTCAGGTATGTTAGCAATAAGAAGGTGGTCAAGGAAAGTGTGGGCCCCTTACTGAATGAGGGAGGCAACCTAGTGACAGAGGATGTGGAAAAAGCTAATGTACTCAATGCTTTTTTTGCCTCTCTCTTCAAGAACAAGGTCAGCTCCCAGACTACTGCACTGAGCAGGAGTGGTAGATATGCTGGAGGGTAGGGGTAGGATACAGAGGGACCTAGGCAAATTAGAGGATTGGGCCAAAATAAATCTGATGAGGTTCAACAAGGACAAGTTCAGAGTCCTGCACTTAGGATGGAAGAATCCCATGCACTGCTACAGACTAGGGACTGAGTGGCTACGCAGCAGTTCTTCAAAAAAGGATCTAGGGGTTACAGTGGACAAGAAGCTGGATATGAGCGGAGAGTGTGTCCTTGTTGCTAAGAATGCTAACAGCATTTTGGGCTGTATAAGTAGGGGCACTGCCAGCAGATCGAGAGACGTGATCATTCCCCTCTATTCAACATTAGTGAAGCCTCATCTGGAGTAGTGTGTCCAGTTTTGGGCCCCACACTACAAGAAGGATGTGGAAAAATTGGAAAGAGTCCAGTGGAGGGCATCAAAAATGATTAGAGGGCTGGAGCACGTGACTTATGAGGAGAGGCTGAGGGAACTGGGATTATTTAGTCTGCAGAAGAGAAGAATGAGAGGGGATTTGATAGCTCCTTTCAACTACCTGAAAGGGGGTTCCAAAGAAGATGGATCTAGACTGTTCTCAGTGGTAGCAGATGACAGAACAAGGAGTAATCGTCTCAAGTTGCAGTGGGGGAGGTTTAGGTTGGATATTAGGAAACACTATTTCACGAGGGAGGTGGTGAAGCACTGGAATGGGTTACCTAGATTTTTAAGGTCAGGCTTGACAAATCCCTGGCTGGGATGATTTAGCTTTGAGCAGGGGGTTGGACTAGATGACCTCCTGAGGTCCCTTCCAACTCTGATATTTTATGATTCAAATCAGAATAGTACTTTGCACATGGGTGGAAATGATTACCCAAGGTGCAGGGCCCCAAAGAATTAGGTCCACTGTATTTCTTTGGATAATAGAGCAGATAAATCAAGTAAAGACTCAGTACAGTTGATAGTAGATTGTTAGATGTATAATGTAGAGTTTATCATCACTCCCATAATTGCATTGGTCGTTGGGGCACCACCAATTGTCTCCACCCCTGACAATTGGGTGTCGGTACTTAAGTCTCTGCGAAGTCCATTCCTGTCCACTCTTTTATGTTGTCAATCCATCTCTTCTTCTGTCTACCTCTTCCCCTGTACTGTCCCTTGGATCTTGGATAGGCCAGATAATCTTGTTACATGACCTACCACGTTAGCTTGCACTTCTTAGGAGATGCCCAGGATTTTACGGAAGTATCTCGTACAGCAGTTTCAGTTTGGATTCCAGGGACATGTTCTTATTCCTCCAAATTGTCTTTAGCTTTGCTGCTGCTGCTGTTTGCGCAGTTCTTGCCAGAATTTCTGTCTTGGATGCTTTATCAGTGATGTTTGCCCCCAAATACTTGAACTGTTTCACTGTCTCCAGCTCTAGTGATATGTGAGCTGATCCCATCAAGTTGCTAAGGGGAGGGATAGCTCAGTGGTTTGAGCATGGGCCTGCTAAACCCAGGGTTGTGAGTTCAATCCTTGAGGAGGCTACTTAGGGATCTGGGGCAAAAATTGGTCCTGCTAGTGAAGGCAGGGGGCTGGACTCAATAATCTCCAATTATTAACTATTACCTTTGTCATCAGCTTGGTTTCCTCTGCACTGATTTCCATGCTGAATTTTGCAAAGGTTTCATCCAATCATTTCACAAGGTTGGCAGGCCATCAACGTCATCAGCATACCGAAGATTTGAGATTGTTTGCCCCCAATGCTGACTATGCATATGTGGTCTTCTAGGGCATCAGTTATTATGCGCTCCAAGTAGATGTTGAACAGTGTGGGTGAAAGAAGGCAGCCTTGCCGGACTCCAACAGTGGTGCGAAACCACTCTCCTATTGTGCTATTAATGAGAACTGCATTGTTGGCCTTGGCATACAGTTATTTAATCATAAAAATAAGCTTACGACCAATGTTGTACTTCTTCATGGTTGCCCAGAGAACTTTGTGCCATACTCTGTCAAGCACCTTATTGATGTCAACAAAGACATGGTAGATGTCCTGCTGGTGTTGTAAGTACTTCTCACATAGAACACAAAGGTTGAAAAATCTGTTCTGTGGTACTTCTTCCCGCATGAAAGCCAGCCTGTTCTTCAGTAATTATATTCTCTGCTTGTGGCTTCAATCTGTTCAATATGACTTTCAACATCACTTTGCTGGGATGGCTAATTAAGCTTATGGTCCAGTAATTTTGATACAATTGCAGGTTGCCTTTCTTTGGCAGAGTGATGATTAGTGACTGTGTCCACATGGAGGGCCACTCACTGGTTTGCCAGATCTTTTTGCAGATCTTAGTGAGTACATCTATTACTATTTCTCCTCCAAATTTCATCAGTTTGGCTGGGATGTTGTCAATACCTGTAGCCTTTCCATTCTTGAGTGATTTCTCAGTTGTCTCTACTTCTTCATGCAGTACAGTATTGGAAAGTCATCCTCCTCTGTTGAATCTGGGCTGTCTAAGATACTAGGCTCTCCATTTGTCTGGTGGCTGTATAGATCAGAGCAGTAGTTTGTCTGCCTATTAATGATGTCCCTTTCTTCTGTAAGACTGTTCCCTTCTTTGTCTTGAATTGCATTAGTTTTGGTCCGTCTTTCCTTTGTCAGATCTTTTACAACCTAGAAGGCTCGTTTGCTATATTTATATTTAGAGCATTGTTTTTCAATCCATATCTCCTTGGCCACCTTCATTCCTTTCTTGATCTTTCTGCCAATCACTCTGTATTTATCAGCTCCCTCAGTGCTGTTCTTGTCTCTAATGTCAAACATTTGTAGTATTTCATTTGTGACCCATGGTTTTGTCTTAAGATATTTCCCAAGGATGTCCTGTGCTGCCTCATTCATTACAGCGTTGAAATTGTTGGTCATTGTTTCTACGTCTTCCTCTAGAGCAAGCAGCGGGGCAAATTTTCTGCCGATCATTGCTTGGAATGACTCTGCAATATTTTGGTCTCTGAGTCAAACTTTGGTTCTGGTGAACTTTGGCCTGACAATTTTCCTTCGCTGCAGCCAAAAATGTAGCATTACAAGGTCGTGATCACTTCCAATATCAGCACTGGGGAAGCTCCTTGTTTTAGATCTGTTAATCCCAGAATGAAATCGGTTTTGCATCATGTAGTCGATCTAGCTGTGATGTAGACCATTGTGCATGCCATGTTGATCGTCTAGATGCTTTATGTACTCCTAATGTGTTTGCAAGAACCAGATTGTAATAGCTGGCAAACTCCAAATGTCTCAATCCTCTCTCATTGGTTACTACATTACAGAACAGGCCACAATAATCTCACCAATTTGCCTGTGCATCAGTACCCACTTTAGCATTCCAATCTCACTGTACAATCAGGATATATTTCTTGTAGGGGCGCAGACTTGTATCACTGTGATATTAAATGGTACTGCCTTTAGACGGATGGAAATAAACCTGCTGGACATTGGGCAACATCCTAATACTGAATTCTTGATATCTTTATGCACAAGAAATCCTATGCCGTTGACATGTTTGTTCTTTCCACTGTAATAGAGTGCATGGCCTTCTTCCATTAGTACCCCTCAGGAGGTGCCAGATGTACTGTTCCATTTTGTACATGAGTTCTTTCAATCTCCCTATTTGTGTCAATGTCCTAACATCACCATAGCCACGTGGAATGTAATCTCTTCCACGGATCCTCCTTGTTGGGGTTACACCTATAATATATTTGTCACAGCTGCCCTGGTGGCAGATAGATGGTGCAGTCATTATTAACCCAGGCTGTGATCAGTCTGGTATGGACATGGTTGACTTGCTCATCATATGGTGTATCTTGGGCAAATTTCTAACCTGGCAGAGCCCATCCCTCTCCAGGTAGCCCCCTTTTAGTTGCTTCTTGTGACATGCAGGAGGAGCAGTGGGTCTATTCTGTCCCTGGACCCACAGGGGAAAATGTAGTTTTATAGAATATAAAAACCAATTGGTTTTTCACATGGGTGTGGAATTGCCTGTCCAGTAAAACCCTTAGATTAATAATGCCAATTACTAGGTAGTTGGGGGCCTAATCCTGAAAGGCGCTAAGTAGATCTGGGTGAAAAAGGTAATTCTGTTTCATGGAGGATTTAGAAATTTAGTTTCACTCTGATTCTGAACAAAAAACCAAACATTTTGAAATTCTCCACCTAAGGGAATGGAGCCCTGGCTCAGGGACAGTGTGGCTGCCGGGCTGCCCCAGAGCCATGGACTTGGAAGACTGGGAGTCCCTAACTCCAAGGCAGTCTAGTGAATTGGCAGCAGAACAGGCAGGTTTCCATTGGACCTTGCCTAGCAGGCAGGCTTCTGCCAGTCCTCTGCCTGCATTGTGACAGAACTTTTATCAAAACCGAACCGCCTCCACAACACATTTAGATTTTGCAAATTTCACCCCAAAAAGGGTTTCGGATGAATTTTTGCGACCAGCTCTAGTGCTGATTGCCTGCAGAATCCACAGAGGACCTGATCCAAAACCCATTGAAGTCAATGGGAGTCTTTCCATTGGCTTAGTTAGGCTTTGGATCAGGACCTGAAAACATAGGGCTTCTTGGGAGTTACTCGGCAACTCTCAAAATATGGCCCATAGTTATTAATAATAGTTGTAGTTTTATCAGGCCAAACAGAGTGCAGCTACTTTAGTTTCTCTTCTATTCCAAATGGATGAGTGGGAAAGAGTTAATTTTATTTTCTTTTGTCTATTTCATAATCATATTCATTTTTAACTAGACTGCACATATCTGTGGCATTAAATCCAGGGTCAGCCTTGATGCAACTGATGGAAAATGTCAATTTCCATCTGTCACCTTAGCTTAATATTAGTTAAATACTTAGCATTTTGCAGTGCTTTATCTCCTCCACAACACTTTACAATTAACTAATTAATTTTCACAATATGTCCATGAGCTGGTTGCTAA
This sequence comes from Mauremys reevesii, assembly GCF_016161935.1. Taxonomy (NCBI): domain Eukaryota; kingdom Metazoa; phylum Chordata; order Testudines; family Geoemydidae; genus Mauremys; species Mauremys reevesii. The sequence goes on from NW_024100736.1 coordinate 97,421, forward strand.
AATGAACATGTTAATATTGACTAATGGGGAAACCCAGGTAGAAAGATTAAGTGATTTACCCATGGATTTCCAGAGAGTTAGTGGCACAACTAGCAATAGAATTCAGGAGTTCCATGCTATAATGTCCATGCTTATTCCTCTAATTGACACTGGGTCAGTGTGAGTTAAAGCCTCACACAATTATCCTGTTTAGCCTGCACAATTACTTTTGTGCCTTTTTAAAAATTAATCTTATCCTGTATTTAGAACCACCCAGGTTCTAAATACAATTCTGAATCTTACTATGATGCCTGAGTGGGACTCTCTGAGTACCTACCAACCACCTTTAGTCTATGTCTACACTACCGCGGTAAGTCGACCTACGCTATGCAAAGTTGACGTACCTTAGGTAGAGTTACCACATGGTCTACACCGCGGGGGGCTGATGGGAGAAAATCTCCTGTCGACTTACCTTACTCTTTTTGTTGGGGGTAGGGTACAGGGGTCGACTGGAGAGCAATCTGAAGTCGATTTGGTGGGTCTTTACTAGACCCGCTAAATCAACTGCCGGTGGATCAATCTCAGAGTGTCAATCCCTGCCGTAGTGTAGACCTGCCCTTAGAGAACAATGTTTTTGTTTCATAGTGTTACTCATTTAGATGTTGATCCAAAGCTAAAGTACCAAAGAGGCAGCTCTTGTAGACAGTGGACCTAAATTCTCTTCTCATTCACACGTGTAAATTGTGAGTAACTTCACTGAAATTACATCAGTGTACGAGACAAGAATCAAGACCAATATGTTTAAATACTGTGAATTAATCCAAGCAGTGTGAAAACTCTCACCTCCATGTGAGTACCTCCATATACTGACAGCAATCTTCCCAAATGTTATAATTAGCTTGAAAGTCTCTGGTGCCAGGACCACAAATTTTATAAGTTTTATTTCCTGTTCTCTGGGAGAAATGATTTTTCCACTATCCAATTCAATGCCCAAACATGTAATCTCTTCATGAGGCCTCTACATTCTGTACTCTGCCAAAGGGATCACCACCTGTTTTCTTAACTGACTCCAAAAGCTCTTGGCAAGTTTCTGCATTGGCCAAACTGACAAACAATAAAAGAGTCTACCTAATGAAAGGATTAATTTTTAAATCTGCTTTTCTCATTTAAAAATGTACTAAATACAGACGCTCCCCGACTTAAGCAAGCGTTCCATTCCAGAACGCCTTGCATAACTCGAATTGTGCATAAGTTGGAAACATATACCCGACCATTACGCACAAAAAAACTCACCACCACTAAAAACAAAAAAACCCACCCCTATTTCTAGCTTACAGAACTTTTTCCGTAAGTGCGGATTTGCGTAAGTCGGGTTTACGTAACCCGGGGGCGTCTGTATCTTAAAATATACAAGAGAGACTCAGTTCTGGCACATACTTATTTGCATATAGCCCCAGTTTTTAAATTTAAAACCCAGAAATACTATCTCTGGCTGTACTAAGAAGTGAATTAATTCTTTACTTTTGCCATTAGTGAGTCTGTCACTGTTCCTAGTTATCTCCATTGTCTGAGTGATGGTGACATAATTCTAGAGAATACAATGAAGTCCACTTCTGTTAGACCTTTATAGTGATATATTGCTCAAAACTCATCTTTATCCTTGTCCTTATGAAGACTCTACAGGGCCACTTCATCCATGAATCTGAGTGACTCTTGGCACGAGGATTGAGGTGGAGGCACAAAGGTGACACTGTAGTAGGTCTAGCCTGGTGCATGTTGGAATTGCTTTGACCCTGGTGCAGGTTACAGCATAAACTGGGACTCCAGCAGCAATGGCCTATATAATCCATTCAAAAACTGGAAATAGCAAGGACAGAGGAATTCCCAAACTCATCCATTCCTTCCCTGATGTATCTGTCCTCCATGTCCCCTGAAACAGAGGGTCCTGCAGGAGATAGTGTAGGCCTGACTACACCAGCTCTGTCCCTGCCAGAATTCCTTGGGGGTTCCTTGTCTCCTTTATGTTGATGGAGTCAATGCAAAAGGGCTGCAGTGGATCAGCGATTTTAGCCCTATGTACCCTGATTGGGGTTAGTACCTTTTATAATAGCATTTGATCTGTTGTATACCTCCCCTTTGATTTGATAGACTTGCCTAAACTTTTGGTGTCTGGGTGTGAACATTCACAGCTGGAAGATCCATTCATTTATTTTGTAATGGGGTTTTAAACATGAAGGCAGTGATATTCATGCCTTGTCTTGCAATTGCATCACTGTTCGCATTGGCTCAAATCGTATATGCCGAAATGTCAGTAGCTGACAATCTGAAATGTGGACAACGCAAGTCATGGGATGAAATGGTACCAGCCTGCATGGTTTATTCATTTTTTGCCATAGCTCCATGTCAGCTTATTCTGCTCCTTAGCTGGTCACCTACTTCCCTTTGGATTGCTCATTCTGGTCATTTTGCAATATGTGAGATGAGTGGGTCTGAATAAGGCAAAGTATTTTGTCAGAGTATTTTCCCCATTTCACACTGGTTAATATTCTGAATCCAACTGTCTGGTCTTCTTGTATGTTTACCTTCCTTAGCTGTTTGGATTGCTCTTGTCCTTTTTCCTAATGGACTCCATCTGATTCAGAATGAGAATAAATATCCACACATTGCTCGTGCTAAATTGCTTCTGTGTGGTGGCTTTGGATTGACCCACGGCTTCTTTTGTTGAGATGCCTAAAGTTGAGATCCCTGCCAAGAAATGAGTGCAGGAGAAAGTGCTTTATATTCAGTGGCTCCTTCCTATTCTCAGAGGGAGGACTGGAAGTTTCAGTTTATTTAGCCTGTTTTGTGCCTTAGCTGTACAGCATGGTCCCTGTGAAGGTCCATTCACAGAGGGAGAAACCTATGTTTTTTACTGTTATCCATAAACATACACAGCAGTGGGGCCCAGAAGGTTTAATGCTTACAAAGAAACGGTACCCATTTTGGTCAGTGCAGCAAAGTGAAAGCTCACGTGATACTCATCTCTTACTGTATAAATGGTAATATGCATTTTATAATGACACTTAACACTGACATTTCCAAGACTCCTACTAGCATCCTGATGAAAAGTGAAATGATTTTTGCCTCCAGCAGTGTCAGCACCCAGTGTATGGAAATTATATCAGTAAAAAAACAGCAACAAAAAATCACCTCCTGATTCCCTATCAGTTTAACAGGAGAAGCCAAGCTTTCCAATTCAAATACATATTCAATGTTCTGCAGTCTAATTCTCTCCTGTGTGGTGTTAAGCTAGTATGAAAGCACAATGGGAGCAGCCTTTATGCTGCCTTACCATGGCGTCCATAGAGCTGGACTTGCACATGATATTAAAATGAGAGAGTTGCTACTAGCAGGAGCTTTGGAAATGCCAAGCTTAATGGAACACTATATTCTGAAAATCCCTTGAAAGCGTGTGGTGTTTTGGATTGGTACACTGCCAGCGGTTTCATCTTCATGTCTCTGGCAGCATTACTACCTAGAAGCAAGGTTAGGCAGTCTTTAGCTGCTTTAAATCTGGGCACCGTCTTCTCCTCTCAGGAAATGTAAGTCTGCTCAGGCATCCTCTTCCAGTACAGGCCTGTTTCATTGACATTGAAGACCTGTTTAGGGGAATAGTCACCATCCTCAATTATTTTCTTGAGATAGTCGGAGTTTTTTAACTGTTGCAGAATCAGCACTAGCTGCCTCACCAGACATCTTGATGTTATGCATGTGGAAGTGCCTCCTGAACCGATCAAACCATTCCCAACTTGCTGTGAAAGTCTCTGTCTGTGATCATCACCTTGGTCTCTCTTCAAATTGTCATACAAACTTTTTGCCTTAGCTCGTATCACTAGCAAACTTAGAGGTATGTTCCGCTGGTTTTGGTCCTCTATCCACTGTGAAAGAAGATGCTCCATGTTTTCCAGCAAACTACTTCTTGATTGACTTATTGTAGTAGCACTAAGCAGTGTTACACACCGAGCACTAGCCCTGATCTTGTCGGTATTACTCCAAAATAGTCTCACAGTAAGACCTAGAGTGATGCCAATGTCTACCGCATGCTCACCTGCATCAAAATGCCTTAAAATGTCTAATTTAATACCCAAACTAATGGTTTTCCTGGTTTTCTTGCTGCTAGTGGTACTGCTACTGCTGGGCACTCCACTATCACTTGTTGGATGTTTTTGACTCATGATGCTGGGTGATGCTCCTCCGGACGGCACATGAATGTGCTACTCTTCACTCCCTTCACCCTGGAGTGGCCAGGGTCATGCAGCATCAATCAACTATTGCAAGGGAAAGAATTTGGAAAACCCATGTCATTCTCCGTGGTAATCTGCTCCCCTACTGGAAGCCCTGTGGGTTTAGGCTAGGACTAGTTATGGGGTTCTTACTTTCTTGCAGGTTCTTATTTTCACAGGAGCCCTGCTGGAGGACAAAAGGCCTGTCTTCCAGGGTGCCCTGGAAAAGCTGGCCCTGATATATCTTCCCTAGTAAACATGCACTTAGCACCCGGGCAGCATTGTAACCAACATAGTAAGAGGAGGAAAATAACATTTGCTGCTGGGCTGTGCCCCTCCCTGCTGTGTGCATGCAGGGGCAGAGAGATGCAGCTGGCATTAAAGTGAATGGCAAAGCTCCCATGGATTTCACAGACTTTCATGGGAGCAGGGCCAGGTTCTGTGCATCTCTATGCTGCTCTATGCTCTACCCCCTTGCTACAGCGAAGCAGGTGCTGGAACGCTATTACCGTAACTTGCTTTTGGGAGGGCTGCTGCCCCCTGTGTTCTTACCCCCCTCCAGTGAAGGGTGGCGGGGGTGGGGGAGCGGATAGAAGCAGGGCTTTGGAGCTGTGCTCCGTCTCCGCTCCAGCTCCAGGCAAAAACCTGCACCTCCACTGCTCCAGAGCTGCTCCGCGCTCCAGCTCCGGGCTCCTCTTCAAAGACATGGGTGGAACATTGTTTATTCAGCCACAAGATAGCAAGGCAGGGCTGCTGCTGAGCACCCCCTGCAGCTGCTTTGCAATTGGCCTGTAGCCTCGCAAGCGCTTGGCATAGCACCCTATTCCCGAGCAGGGCGGTGACTGGGCCATATAGTTGCTCTTATAAAGTTGCTTCTCTTCTGGAGAATCCTGCAAGCCGTGGACAAAGCAGGCAGCCAGATGATGTTATAAGGGAGCATTGCACAACTTTAAATGAGCATGTTCTCTAATGAAGCAGGGACATAACATCAAAACAACGTTAACTGGGAGGATGTTAAGTGAGGAGTTACTGTATATTGGGAGTGGAGAAATTCTTATGATATATGATGGCATTCACCCAAAGCACCTTCTCGTCTGTAGTGCTTTGGACCATGACAGTACAATATGGTAGTGCTTTCTTTTACAAAAATAACATCTAAAGCTGAGCTAATAATTTTTAGTGTTGTTTATCATTCAGAGCTGGATGCCCGGCTAACAGCTGCTACTCTCCAGCTGCCCAGATCTGAAGGCAGCATAGAAGTAAGAGTGGCAATACCGCGACCCCCATCTTAAAATAACCTTGCGAACCCTGCAACTACCTTTTGGGTCAGGAACCCCAATTCAAGAAACCCTGGTATACCCTGTGAAATTTGTACAGTATAGGGTAAAAGCACACAAAAGACCAGATTTAATGGTTCGTGATGCATTTTTCATGGTCGTGAATTTGGTAGGACCCTAATTATGAGTGGCCAGAGAAGTCACATGGTATTGCTTCTGTTCTCTGTTCAGATAAGCATACAACCACTTCTGGTGTGAAGAATAGTATATGCAAATGTAAAAATCTTATACTATTTATGGTTATCAACCGATATTAAGATAATCCTGGAAGGTAGGTAATGTCCATTTCTATTGGTATTGCAACGCTCAGCCTAGATGTTTGTTGATGTTTGCAGTCCAATAAAAAAAAAAGTTCATTAATACTAAGAGTGGGAAGTAGATAAAAAGTAGTCTTCTCACTTTCCTACCTCCCGTAACAGAGACCTCCAGATGTGCTCAGGAGATTCAGAATAGAGAAAAACCTAATACAAAATTACTATAGAAAATACCTCCTAACTTTTTATGACCTGTGGGTTCTTTTTGTTGGGCTCATTAGTAACCAAGAAACCTTGTAAATTCTGAGAGGTATAACTGTATAAATTACACAACAAACTTAATAAATCACTTGTGAAACTCTGTTCTTTTCTGTGGGATGCTATAGTACGCCACCTCTGCCAGCCTCTTAACCCTCCTCTTCTCACCTTCTAATTACATTAGTTCTACAAGGAGGCTTTTTAAAGATAATACAAGGAAAAATAAGCCCACATTAATTATGCTCCTCCTTACAGACAATCATACAAAACAGTAGTATTGACTTAACCAGATCACTACAACAAAGACATTTGTCTTTAACTGCACGGGAATAACACCCCAATAAAGGCCAAGTTTTCTGGTATTCGGCGCTCACAATTGGGGCCAGATTTTCAGAAGAGCTCAGCACCCTGCAAGTTGGAGTCTTAATGGGTGCTGATCTGTAGTGTCTAAATGGGAGCAGAACTCTTGAAAATGAGACTCCGGTTGTGACTGCAATGTACTGAGCATCTTTTGCCATTCAAGTTGAGGGTTGATTTCTGTGGGAGTTGATTAAGCCCTGATCTTTCCTTGCACTGAGGAGCAGGAACTAAAGGTCAAACCACTGCGCCGCTGTAGTGCTTCAGTGCAGGTACTGCCAATGCCAACAGAAGAGGTTCCCCACTCGGCATAGATAATCCACCTGCCCAAGAGATGTAGCTATGCTGATGTAAGTTCCCAGTGCAGACCAGCCTGGGACTGCCTGTGGGGACTGAGTGCTTCCCTCACTCTGACATGAGGAAGTGGGATGGGGAAGTATTTTCCTTTATTTTTAGACTTTACATCTCCCTTTGTATTTGGTCTGCCCAGAGAATGACACAGGAGGTGAGTGGTGCCTGCTGTCACTCCAAAGAGGCGGAGGTGGCAGTAAGAAGTTAACCTTTGACAATCCAAAACAAAGCCAGCTCCAGTTGCTCTTCTTCTGCAAGCATGTGCTAGTTTCAGCCAGTTATCCCCAGGCAGTGCTTCAGCTTTTCCCAGTTACCAGTATGTTTTGAATAAACATAGATGAGAGGAAGTAGGAGCCACTATGTCAAAATACTTCCCTGCTCAATGCCTCAAGGAAAGACCTATCACATTGGTACAAATGCTTGACATACAGATCATATTCAGTGTTTGATCATCTGTCATTTTTCTTCCAAGAAAGCATGCTATCATTTGCCACTGTTTAAAATAACCTCAGAGGAAGTCAGGAATTAATCTTAACCTCAAACACATTGAGCCTTATATTTCCTGTCCTGCTACAAAATGTGCTATCTGGTTTCCTACACCTCACGCTTGCTAAGTTTAGTTCCTTGAAGCCAGCTGTTTAGAAGGAAGGAAGTGAAAGAAAACAATTTTCTTCATGGATAAAGCATTACACTGTCCATAGTAATGCTGCTTATTTTCTCCTCTCCTCAAATATCTTTTACTTTTTTTTTTTACAAAAATTACACAAAATAGTAATTTCCATGAAATTTTTCAGTACAGAAAACAGTTGAACTCTTTTCCTTTGTCCCATAGTTTATACATATTTAACTTCTGGTATGATGTGTTGTAGGGGAAAAAACTATTATTTAATAACCTTGTCATAATCATTTAGCAGTAACTAGTGTCACACACTCAAGCCGTAGCTAATTTCTATATTGAACAGTTATGCATTAACGTCATATCAAATCCAATACAATCACTCAAGACTTCATCTTAGAAAGTAGACAAATTAGCAAGATACCAGACATGAATTTGAATTGCTTCAGTAGAAATATTAAATACCATAAAAGGTAGAGTTGCATACACAGTGCAACCAATCAATTTTGCCCATCAACACATTTCTCAGCCCATATACTTCAGACAAAAGGTACTTTTCCTGAGTAGGAAGTTTCTCTCTCTCTCTCTCTCTTTCATTTTTTTTTTGGTGTTTGTTGCAAAGGATCTTTCTTGCTCTGTTCTGCTGCTACAGGCAACAGAATTTCAATGGCATACTGTCCAAACTGAAAACTTGCTGGGAACCTTATTTTTCCTGTATGGGCATTCAGCTGCCTCCTCTGTTTCATGTCCATTTCTCATGACGATTCTTGGTGGACTAGTGCTGAATCTTCAAACTGTTTCTGTTGGATTGCTTCTAGTACCCCATATCACAATCCAGACCTCCTTTGGGTATTTGGGTTAGGGTTAGGGTTGTTGGCTTTTCTTTTTGTTTTTTTATTGTCTCCTGATACTATTGTGCAATGATCCATTTCTTCAGAAAGACACCTTATGGACCTTGATCTTGATTTTATTTTATTCTGTGTCCTCTCTTTCCATAGCACATTGGTTAAGCTCTTTCTGTCTGTCACTTTTAAAATATATCTGACCTTTCAAACCATGAAAACCATTCAAAGGACAATTTCCTTTTAATGAAAAGGTTTTACAACATAATTAGATGCAGACAAGCTATATACAATCTTTTGACAGATGCAATAACTCAGCATAGGCATGTATGTCTGCGCATCTATGTATGTTGAGTGATCCTCTTCAAATCAGAAATTAAAGAACTACTTATAGGGGATAACAGTTAAAGTCATTACGAATGGTTCAAAAGGCTAAATGACTAATGATGGGACTTTGGGTGTTTCAGTTAGACCGAATTTATATTGTGAACTGCTATTTCCCTTTTATCCCACCTAGAAGTAGCTGTAATGCCATTTGGGTTGCTCTGGTGTTTGCATAATATTGCATCCTTCCAGGATCCTGTCACTAATGGCAAACAACTGTTATACTGAGTTGCTGTGCTTGAAATTCAGATCTAAATTGTACACTCAGAACTCATATCTATTAATGTAAAAAAATGCTTACCTGTCCTTGTAAAAATATTTTAAATAAGGTAGAATTCAGTGGCGACTAGTGACATATGAAAGTGAGCTGGTGTACATTCAAAGTTTACTGACACTATTGTGTAAAGATCATACTATGTCAATGTTGAGCTTAAAACAGTGTGGGAAAAGCCTATCCTGACATTCTGCTTTTCCATACACAGAAAGCAAACTGATATTTTCAGTCAGAATGATTGTTACAAACAAACAAGAAAGCACAGAAGTATAGTCTCACAGTGTTTGTACCTCCTTTGTGATGGCTGCATTGAAGTGGACACACAATGGATTCCTGTCTCTGTGGACTTTTGAGCTTTTAAGTTTTAAAAGTGCAGTACGCAGAAAACCCAGGCCAAACTGCTACAGATCTAAATTAGTCACATCTGCCTAATCTTAGGTATACTCACTAGGAGAATTAGTGACAGATGGTGGTTCAACTTCTTCTAATATCCAGACACTGGTTAATAGAAAAGCCTGCTTAAAGTACATTTAAAAAGAGTTAAATTAACTTGTAAAACAAATATCATTGTATATTGGAAATTTACAATCAAATGTCTCTTTTTCTCTCTTACTAAAGAATGGGCCCAGTTCTCCTCTCATGTAAACCCAGTATACAATGGTGTAACTCCATAGACTTTAATGACATTACTCTTAAATCAGTATCAGAGAGAGGAGAATTGGGCCTCGTTTTTGTGTTCAAAAAAAGTTTTAATTACATGGAAGAATCTGCCCCCCCCCCAACCCAACCATCCAAGACCAGTTTCATGCTCGCTGATACATAAGCAGTATTTTATACTGTAGCTATAGCATTTATGACAAGATGAAGGGAGAAGAGGATGGGCACAAAAATCAATTAACTATGCTCTTGAATAGAAAAATTGTCCTAACATATGACTGTATTCAGATTAATTCCATGAAGGAGACAGGATTGGTCAATGTTTCTGCTGTGCTGTTAGGGCTGGGAAACTGCTAAGTAAATATAAAGAAGATGACAATATCTAATTCAGATCTGATTGTTCCACAGATGTACTGTAACAACTCTGCGGCCACTCAGGAGTCTTAGGCCATGTCTACACTACAAAGTTAAGTCGATTTTATGTAAATCAGCATAGAGCCTCCAATTTAAGCAAGTCTATCAGGTGGTTATGGGTACTTGCTTACTTATGGGTATTCCCATGATGCACTTGCCTGCCTGCCTCCCTCCCTCCCTTCCTGAAATTAACAGCAAAGAAATCAAGCCTTTTTTACACCTTTTCCTAAGCCTGGGTTACCCCCACACAGATGCCATAGCACTGCAAACATGGTATGCTTGCCAAAGCTCCTTTATTTTCACGGGGCACTGCTACATGTCCCTGGTGTAGCTCCTCTCCCCCATGCCCTGTGCGATTTTAGCATAGATGTTAGTGTTTCTTTTGCTGTTTCAGAGCTCTGCCTGCACAGACTCTTCTCCCCACACAACAATAAGATCCACCACCTCCTGTGTACTCCATGCTGGAGCATGTTTGAAGCCTTGAGCATCCATGATCAGCTGTGCTGACGAGCTCTCCATGCTGATCAAACAGGAAATGAAAATTCAGTGTTCTCGGAGCTTTAACAGGGGGATGGCTGTTTCCTATGTACCTGGCTGACATGCCATGGAGTTGAAAGTGCTCTTCAGAGCAGTCACAGTGGAACATTTGAATTACACAACACAGTGTCTACACTATCCCCATGGCAACCCGTGGATGTCGAATCAAGTGCTACGCCTCTCATGGAGGTGGAGTACAGAAGTTGACTTTAAAGGCCCTTTAGGTGAGCAGAATGAACTCAGTAGTGTAGATACATATATTATTAAATTGACCTAACACAGCTTATGTCAACCTAACTTTGTAGTGTAGGCTGGGCCTAGATATTGTCACTATTCTGCACCTCACAGCCACTCAGAACTTCACGGCTGCTGCAGGTAAAGAGCTCAGATCCTTTTGCACCAATAACACAGGCTCTTGCCACTTGAGCTAAAGGAATATTTCCATTACTTACTAGCAGTATAATGTTTGTGGCACTGAGCTGAGTAATTCTGCTCCCATCCAGTAGTTGGAAACTCTTTACAACAGTAAATAAGAAAGATGGTAGGAACATATTTGACACTTTCTTCCCATAATTAGTGGGCCAGGTTCTGCCTCCTTACTCAAGATGAGTTGTACCTTACTCCCTGAGTAGTCTCCCTGATTTCAGTGTGACTCTACTTACAAAGTAAGGCAATACTCAAGATAGTTAGGGATGGCATAAATTGGGCCTAAGTAAGCTTCAATAATATATAGCTTTAGGTCTAGCTGCTATGGTCTCAGCATTGGTAGCATGCTCCCTCATGGAGGTAGCCTCTAAGAGCCTCCTTTTACCCTTGTAGAATCCCAAAGGTAATGTCCTGTAGCTTTACTATAAAATCATCCTGTGGCACCTTATAGACTAACAGACGTTTTGCAGCATGAGCTTTCATGGGTGAATACCCACTTCTTCGGATCTGAAGAACTTGCATCCGAACTTGCATCTGAAGAAGTGGGTATTCACCCACGAAAGCTCATGCTGCAAAACGTCTGTTAGTCTATAAGGTGCCACAGGATTCTTTGTTGCTTTTACAGATCCAGACTAACACGGCTACCCCTCTGATACTATAAAATCATGGATTTTGTCTATAATCACATTACAGTAAGTGTCCACATTTCATATTTCTGATCTTCCACTGGTTGGAAAAAAGGATCCAGATGAGAAACTTAAATCAGTCCCATCTGACCATCATGATTTAAGCAAATGACACTGCTGACATCAGAAAGTGTATTGCATTTGAAAAGGGCATCTTTATCTACTTGGAAGTAGGTAATTTAGACATTATGAAATATAAATTAAGAGAAGTCAACATTTCATAGTAGTGGCAGGGTCCTGGCTGATAGTCATAATGGACTGAAAAGATTATAAACAAATATAAAAAGAGTACAATTAAATTTTAGTGTGCATAAATATATAGATTAGATGACGATTTCCAAAATGTTAACATCTATCAAATTCTTATATATTATTTAAACAGGTTTTAAAGTGGGAAATACATTTTTAACTATTTTAAAAATACAATATTTATTACTAGGATAATTTTGGGTTTTTTAAATAGATATGGTGGGATTGAGGAACTGTCCATGGAAAGCAGCAGGGGTTGGTGTTTAAATCATTGTCCTATACACCCAGATGCCCTAGCCCCACAGTCAGAATTGCAAAGGGACTTACTCTGGATGCAAGCTACCTGGCAGCTAGACAAACACGGAGCACAGGAGTTCCTTAGGAGAATGCTGATGTCGCAGCTAGCACCTGAAGCCCAAGGGAGAAGGGGATATAAATCATTGGCAGGGAAGGAGCTAGGGAATGACAGCAATATAGAGGATAGATAGAGAGTTGAATGCTTGAGGAAGCCAGATGAGTAGTGCAACAAGATGGCATGTTTCTTCCAGTTCACGTGTTAGTAGCTGCTAGAGCCCTGCGGAGAGCTCCTGAAGTTTAGTTGATTCATTGTGGCAGGCGTAGTTTGTTATATCCCTTCTGGGATACAAGAGATGGAGTGGCCATTCAGGAAGAGGGAACAGATGAGGCCCCAGGGAAAACTTCGTTATCTTTACATGCAGGGAAAGGCGAAGGTGGAATGCAAAGACCCTTCGGACGCTCCCTTGTGTGGAGGTGGCAGGTTTGTATAATTTTTGGTGGTGCCCAGAATGGGTCCAAGTCCCCCTGCCCTAAGGCTCTGGGAGGGACTTTGGGTGCAGGCTCTGGGAAGAAGTTTGGGTGCTGGGTGCAGACTCTGGGCTGAGGCAGGGGGTTGGGATGTAGGAGGCGGTGTGGGCTTTGAGAGGGAGTTTGGGTGCAGGGTAGGGGCTCTGGTCTGGGACAGAGTTGGGGTGTGGGAGGGAGTGTGGGGTGTGAGGCTGGGCCAGGGATGAGGAGTTTGGGGTGAAGCAGGCAGGCTGCCCTGGGGCTGGGGGCCCAGAGAGGACTCCCTCCCCACCAGCCCTCTTCCCACTGGGGGAGGAGGGGCCCCTCCCCACCCTACCCCGGCACGACATTTCCCCAGGCTCCCCCAGGCTGCTGCTCAGGAGGTCCAGCCAGGATAGGTCCCCCCACCCCAAGTCGCCTCGGAGTTGCCTGCCAGGAGGGGGTGCTGCCTTGCACTTCCTCTCTCCACAAGTGCCTTAGCCTTCCCCTGGTGCTGCTCCCTTGTGGCCAGCAGCAGCCGGTGAGGGAGTGCAGCGTAGAACTGCAGGGGGCAGCTACCCGGGGGAGGCACATGGGGGCAGCAGGCAGGGTCAAGGGATGCCCGGGGGGAGGTGCATGGGGCAGTAGCCGGGGAAGAGACCCAGTCCCAAACATTGGTGGAGCTGGGCCTCTCGGGCCCTGAATTTCCAGGCACCATGGGCCCATACAACTCGCCGCCCCTGCCCTTGTGCTGCCAATAAAAAGCATAGGGACAGTTGCGGTCATTACATTTGGATGACTGCAGGGACTGCTCTCTCCCTCCAGTGCCCTCAGGTGCTCAATCTACCCTAAGATGGGTGGGGCAGGGAGAAGGGCATGTCCTTTCACCATCCTCACACCCCAGTTCATGGAGCTGTGCAAGTGCAGAGCATAATGCAAGCTGTACTAGCCTAATGGATAGTGCAGCCTATATGCTCAAGTGCACTGCAAAACTTGGGGTAACACTGTACCTCTTGACAGGGGCGGCTCTAGACAGTAGGCTGCCCCAAGCAGCGCGGAGCGCTGCGCCGCCCTTCCCCGGTCCCGCGGCGGGTCCCCTCTTCCCGCGGCTCCGGTTGAGCTCCCGCCGGCATGCCTGCGGGAGCTCCACCGGAGCCCGGACGAGCGAGACCTGCCGCAGTCATGCCTGCGGGAGCTCAACCGAGCAGCGGGAAGACGGGACCGCGCCAGTCATGCCTGCGGCAGGTCCGCTCGTCCCGGGCTCCGGTGGACCTGCCGCAGGCATGCCGGCGGGAGCTCCACCGGAGTCAAATGCCGCCCCCCGGGAAACGGCCGCCCCAAGCGCTTGCTTGGCGCGCTGGGGTCTAGAGCCGCCCCTGCCTCTTGAGGCCCAGTCTGTCTTGCAGCCTAGACCCTCCTGGAGGTGCACTCATCTAATGCAGGCGAGTGGTCAAGTAGTTCTCATTTTGGGTGAGTTCAGAGAAGTACAGTATATGTTTACTATGTTGACAAAACCTGGTTTCGCTTTTAAGTAATAGGCAATTTTCTAAAATAAATGACTGAAAGGTTTCACTTTTTTAAATCTCTGTTTTAATCTGTTCTTTCAATAGACTTCAGAGAATAATGCAGATCTACTAGCTTGTGGAGTCATGGATTCCAACCATTGCTCTGCCAATCATGGCAGCCTTAATCACCCACCAGCCTGCTTTTCCCTCAAGCACATGTTCTCCCCTGCCATCTGGTTGCACGGGAAAAAGTTCATGTCTTAATTAATAAAGCCACCAGCTAAATCCTTTTTTAAAAACTTCCTCTGCTGTTATGCCTGTTAATATGCTCCTGCCTGGCATTGGTTAAATAAGTAGTGAGCTGTGACTTCTGCTTTTCTGCTAACTCTGTGTTCATTTTATCATTGCATCATCCATCCTATCCTACCCCACAGAGTTTATCTGTTTCATCCTGCTGGTATGGCCTAGCTGACATGCAGTGTGTGAGCTCCCTGGGGCAGTGATAATCTCTTTACTTTTCTGTACAGTGCTTGGCACAATAGGGCCCTGATCCTTGAGTGGGCTTCTTAGGTGCGACTGCAAAAGAAATAATTAACAATCAGGATTTAAAAGGAAATTTTGAAGCTGTAATTGGTGGCACTGTAAGTAGGGCTTCTGAACACACATTTCTGAAGAAAAATGAGGTTCTTAGAATGGCATTGCTATAGGACAGGACAGTATTCCTAGCATTATACCAAAAACATTGCTGTATACTTGTATGATACATTTCTTTAGTATCTTGAGCAATCAATGACTAAGTATCATCGGACATTTCATCAAAAATAGATGAATGTTTGTTTCCCTAAAACAAGGAAATGATGAAAATCTTGTAACAGATTCTAAGTAACAACCCAAAATACCTCCCATTAAAATTAAAGGAAAGACTCCAATCAACTTCAGTGGGAACAGGATCAAGCCCAGAATGATGAAAGAAAACAGACATTTGCTTGCAAAGTCCTCTAGAATGAAGACAGTGATGGCAGAGAATTCAGGATTTTTATTGTACATGTCACAGTTCAGGGCAACTGTACCTATATTCCCCCCTATGGTCCACCAAGGAGATGTACCTAAAGGTTTCCGGCTCACAGCCATCACCTCTCCTATGTGGATACCCATGTCTCTTTCTCTCTCCTGACCAGAGATTTTCCAGGCTGCACAGTTCAGTGCTTATACTGTGATATTCCCAGCATACCAGATTGCCTAAAAGGCTAGTATCTGTGCTTTGCTTTCTCTGTAGAGGCTGTGCCTAGTATATTTCCCACAATTATAAGTTATCACACAACTTGTTATAAGCAAGCACATTTATTCTTAAGGTGAAAACATTACATCATATTAAAAACAATAAAAGACTCTACATACATGCTGAAAAGCTTACCAGAGGTCACCCCAATTCCAACCTCAGGCTCTGGTAGGTATCAGTCCTTCAAAACCCACACCTGGCTTTTCCCCATGGTTACAGGTTCATTTCTGCTCTATTCAGAGCACAGTCTGGGTAGACCAGGTGTTTCTTTATACTGCTAGGGCCTTTATACTGAAGGCCTTGGGCCTTCAGTAACAGGTAATCAGCAGACTAAGATCCTCTCCTTAGAGTATAGCTTCAACAGGCTTGGTTTTTGCATAACCAGAGTTGGGTAATTTGCATTAACCTCTCCCTAGGGAATCACCAAGAAATCTAGTTAACACTTATTGTCCAAAAAGTGCATACACGTCTGGTATTTTTTCAATAGTCTTTTGAAGTCCCTGTTGTTACATCACTCACATCTCCCCCCAGAGATGTTACATACAACCCTAGCCCACAATAATACATAAACTTAATACAATAAAGTTTTTCAAGAATACTGCAAGAAATTACCATATCTGTCACACATAATATTCACTGTAAAGTGATAACATCGAGTTATCAAAATATTTCCTGCAGCCTATAAGATGACTCAGGAATTTCTCTGAGGTTCAATTTACAAATTATTCAGTGTAGCCAATTGTACTCCCAGTTTAGAGTGAACATCATTCCAAAGCAATAACTTCTAACATAAACTGATTTGATTTTAATGTGTTTTCACTACCCATGATGGTCTAGAGCGATGTGATACAATATATAACAATGAAAAGAAGCCTTACCTCTCAGAAAGAAAACTATTAATTCAGATAGTTTCCTTGTATTTACCAACAAAGGCCAGCAGTGTTTGTTGTTGGATTTATTGACATAAGAGAACAGCATATGAAGAACCAAAAGTTTAGTCTAGCAATCAGGTGTTTGGGCAATGTTTTCTGATAGATTGGGTCATTAGGGTCCTGCACAAACTCGAGTATAACCTGCAATGGCAGTAATCATATGGACCCGAATAACCTATGGAGTCTGACAAACTAATGGGTGGCCTGCTCTCTTTCTGTTTCGGAGGTAATTTTTCATGACTCCAGGAAAAGACACTCAGTCTTAACCTCAGACAGAAAGAGGAAGAGAAGCCTAGCTGTAAGCCAGAAAATATCATGAGAAGGCTAGTTCTTGTGGTATCTTCAGCCCCTAAAGTCTATTGCGTGATGCAACATCAGCTGTTTTTTTGAGGTGGTTGGGCACTGAGGGAAGAGCAGTAGTTTTGTGAAACTGGTTGTTGGTGACAATAGTTCTATTAATTAATTCAATTTTTCTGGGGAATAATCCCTGCACTTATTTTAATAAACCCAGCAACCATTTAGGGGAATCTCTAATTTAGTTGAATAAATTCTGGCTTTGAAAGAAAACTTCCAATCTTTAGGAAGACAAAAATCAGCTCTCAGAATATTAGAAGGAGTTAAAATTCAAATTGCAGCAAGGGCCATTCTTGGCAAAATGTTCAAACCCGGGTATTTAAAGTAATATACCTACATCCACATATGGGCACATAAATAGAAGTGGCCTTGTTTTCAAAGACACTGAGACCCTGAAGCTCCCACTGACTTTGGGCATGCAGCATTTCTGAAAATCTGGCTATTTTTATTTGGGTGGCTAAATACTGATTTAGGAACTTGAGGTAGGCACTGAGGTTTGAATATTTTTGCTGTTGATGACATCTATTGCTGTGTTGTGGCCAAATTCAGCCCTGATGTAAAGGGAAGGATTGGTGGGGATGGGAGGGTGTGTGTGTGTGGCGGGGAGAACTCCACTGAAGTCAGGCTTTTGGCCTCTTACACCAGAGCTGAATGTGGCCAAGAGAAACACAGTGATTAGGCACTGCACATACACACTAATAATCTAATATAGTTTGGTGTTGGAGACGCTGGAGAGTCCTGCGCACATTTACATCATTCTAACAAACCAGATGAATATCTATTGCATTATCAAATGGAGAGGAAGGTTCCTTGTTATTGCTTGATCCGGTATGTTGAAGCTCACTGGAGCACAGCATTTTATTTGTTGGAACAATTATAATTACTTCAGCAGAAATTAGCACTCCATGTCATGGCTGCTGACCACAAGCCTGGTGGTAATTCTTTCTTACAGTCACAAGGGCATCACAAAGGCAGATTTGCTGAGGCCATTTGAGCATACAGTTCTTGATTTCAGCAGGCATATCTGAGCAAGGTCACCCATATTCTGATGGTTAAAACTCATATTCTATTGGCTAAAATAGAAGACTAGCCGTTAAGTAGATTGTGGGTGTGTAATTATGGGAACAGGCCTAAGTACACATTTTACACGGAGTTCAACAACTGCTTGGTGTGTTTCTGGTGCTAGTCTTTCCAAAGGTGGTAGAGAAGAAAGGATCACACCTGTTGCCTAGTGGAACTGCCCAGGTAGAGAGGAGGAAAAAAAATTAAATCAAGCCACTTCAAGTGTGCAGCAATCACATAGGGTTCTAAGGGTATGGTTCCTACTGTAGGCACATTGCTTGTTGGAGCTCCAAGCTAGGCAGTGCGCTTCCATCCCCAGCCTCTAAGATGAGGTATTATGCCCACCTGTGGTGTTTAGATGTTGCTTGTAATTATTAGAACTGGGAGCACTGGCTGTTGGGAGTCTGAAAGGACAGGAAACAGGAAGGAGGGGGGAAGAGTTTAGGAGGCTGAGTGAGAGCTACCGAAGGTG
The DNA here is from genome assembly GCF_016161935.1 of Mauremys reevesii. Lineage (NCBI taxonomy): Eukaryota > Metazoa > Chordata > Testudines > Geoemydidae > Mauremys > Mauremys reevesii. The sequence goes on from NW_024100736.1 coordinate 115,691, forward strand.
CAGCAGCAGCTTGGTAAAGAGGTTTCCACTTAAAAAATAAAGTCCTGTTGAAATTTGTTAGTATCTTGCCTGGTTACTACAGCACCACCACAGTGGTTTCCAAGCACCTAAGAGTAGCTATCCTATTTTAAAATCTTTGCTCAGCATTTTCATAGATGTCCTGACAGTCTATCAGAGAACAAAATGTATGTCTTTTTCCACTGCTTTTGACTCGTATCAAATATGTTCTTTTACTCAAATTGTACTGCAGTATAAAAATTTGCTGGTCGTGGAAGTTAGGAGGTCTGAGAATCTTCATTTTTAGTCAATACTGATGACACAAGACACATTTAGGATGATTCAAGGAACTGTGTTTAATGTGACCAAACCAGGGTGAGGCTGTAAGCAGCAGATCATCAGGGAGGTGTTTTAGGACTTTGGCTTAATTGATCAATTTTGTGAGGCAAGATTAACAGGAATCCATGAGTTGGGCTAGCACTATAGTTTAAGCTAGAATCTATACTATTTCCATAAATCAATCCCTGTTCATATTGGCACATCAAGAGGAATGCATGGCTATTGCTTACTAAAGCTTATTGCATTCAGTGTTGTTGTTTTAAATTTATTTTCCTTCTGTAGGCAAGAAATAATTCACTGATAAGTGAGAGAGGTTTTTACTATATATCGGCTAACGTGATTTAAATCTTTGTGACTTTAAAAATACCTGTGAAATACACAAGAAAAAACTGAAATAGAAATAATATTGAGAAATAAATAATACAGCACACACATCACTCTACTTTCCAGTATTTTCTGGGTTTGACCAGATCAGAAATATCACACAAAGTGCTCATCTGGTGGCATTTCTGCTTCCCGTCCCAACAGAACCGAGGTGTTACAGCAACATATGAAATGACAAAGGGGCCTGCCTGATCAGTCCCCCATCACAACATGCAGAATTTCCCCTTTTCGTGGCTCTCCCCGTGTAGGCTGAAGAGGGAGTGTTCGGTCAGTTTGGCAGTGCTGTCTAGCTCCCACATTGGAAAGGGCTCTCTGCAGGACCAGGGATCTATGGCTGGGGAAGTAGAGAGAGGCGCTGTGGTCCTGCTGGTGGTTGGGCTGAGGGGGAAACATGTTTCTCTCCCCACTACCCACACCCTACAGAAAAGTTAATCAGCCTGAGGGATTTGGAATCTTCATGCACTAAGGCGAGAACTTCTTACCTCTCCCATTCCTCACAGAGAAAAGATTTGCAGGGAACCCCCTTGAGGGGTTCCTCAGAGACTCTATTCCTTGAAGAGTCAGTTATTTCCACAGAACTGGGCAATTCAAATTGAAAAGGGTGGAGGGGTGGGGGAGGGGCTCCAAACGTGACATTTGTTTAAAAACTAAAACCTCAAAAAGGATTTGAATTTGGTTCATTTTGAATTGCTTTGATATTTTAGGCCAATTCTCACTTAATCTGAACCAGTTTGCCCACCAGTTTTCTGGTGGCCAAAAAAAAGCCAGAAACTACAGCACATTCCTTATGTGTAGTTTTCATTTAGAGATACTTTGAGATCTCATTTAGAGATCTGAGTGTCTGCTAAATAGGGTGTATGCCAACAATCTTGCACAAAAACATTGCTGATGACCTTATACCTATTAAATAATACAAATGCTCTTCCTGTTTGCCAAACAACATGACAGTAGGGATCACTGCTATGCACAGGGGAGGCATGAACTATAAATGGCTTTATCCTTTTTTAATTAGGCCATGTCTAATTAAAAAGGTGGCATGCAATTACTAGCATTCATAAAATGTTTTCCAAGTCGGCATGACTCATGGGTGTGGATGGGGAAAGAGGGCACTTTAATCTACTACGTGTATATATGCTTTTGCTGTGCATCTATTCTTTGTAATCACAAGCAGGTTTGTTTGAATTATTTATTGTGTATATGCGTTTTTTTGTTTACTGTCCAACACAGCAGCTAGGCTGGTGTCATTTTACAAATAGCATTGGTTAATGATGTTTGGATGGTCCATATATGGGAAATCTGATTTTGGGGTCAAATTTAGGATTCTCAAAGGGCAAATGAATTTGAGAGAGGGAGCCAGAAGGGGAATTTAACAGTTCAAAATGACAGGGTAATTAAAGAACTGATGCTGAATTATTCAAGTCAATAGAAGTTTTTCCATTCAGTTAAATGGGAACAGGAACAGGCCCCAGAACTTTAAGGATCCCACTCAAATCAGCCCACCAATGACTGAGTCACTACTTTGAGAGACATGCACAAGCCCTTCTTCCAGGGATATTACTGCATATGAAACATGGATATGATGCTATTGTTGTCTGCCTTCTAGCCAGTGAGGCTATATGTAGAATCATAGAAGGACTGGAAAGGTCCTCAACAGGGCTGGATTTCCAATTAGGCACAGTAGGCACCTGCCTAGGGGCGCTGGTGTTCTTGGGGCACTTAAAAGTTAAAAGTGTATTAAAAGTTTCCTTTTTTACAGAAAACACAAAGGTCTGCTGTTGGAGACGGGGGGCAATGATGACGCTGTGCCTAGTGGCACGTAATGTGTAAATCCGGCCCTGGTCCTCAATAGCTATCTAGTCTAGTTTCCTGCACTGAGGCAGGACTAAATATTATCTAGACCATCCCTGACAGGTCTTTTGAGTAATCTGTTCTTAAAAACCTCCAGTGATGGAGATTTCACAATTTCATTAAGTAATTTGTTCCAGTGCTTAACTATCCTTACAGTTAGGAAGTTTTTCCCAATGTCTAACCTAAATCTCCCTTGCTGCAATTTAAGCCCATTACTTCTTGTCCTGTCCTGAACTGATAAGGAGAACAATTTATTGCCCACCACTTAATAATGGCTTTTTACATACTTAGGCCTGGTCTACACTCGGGGGGTGAGAGGGAGGAGGGATATCGATCCAAGTTATACAACTTCAGCTACGTGAATAACGTAGCTGAAGTCAACGTACTTAGATTTACTTACCACGGTGTCTTCATTGTGGTAAGTCGACAGCTAACGTTCCCCTGCGACTCCTCCTGCGCCTCTCGCTCCGGTAGAGTACTTGAGTCGACGGGAGAGCGCTCAGTGGTCGATTTATTGCATCAATGCCTATTGATCCAGCGGATAATGTAGAAAAGCCCTTGAAGACTGTTATCATGCCCCTCATCAGCCTTCTTTTCTCCCGACTAAACAAATCCATTTTTTTCAGTCTTTCCTTGTAGGTCATGTTTCTAAGACCTTTACTCAGTTTTGTTGCTTTCCTCTGAACTTCCTCGAATTTGTCCACATCTTTCCTAAAGTGTGGTGCCCAGAACTGGACACAGTACTCCAGTTGAGCCTTATCACTGCTGAGTAGAGTGGAATAATTATTTCTCGTGTCTTCCTTATAAAACTCCTGGTAATATACCCCAGAATGATGTTCACTTTTTTTGCAACAATATTACATTGATGACTCATATTTAGTTTGTGATCCACTCTAACCCTCATATCCTTTTCTGCAGTACTACTTCTTAGGTGGTCATTTCCCATTTTGTATGTGTGCAACTGATTATTCTTTCCTAAGTGTTGTACTTAGCATTTGTCCTTATTGAATTTTATCCTATTTATTTCAAACTGTTTCTCCAGTTTGTCAAGATCATTTTGAATTCTAAGCTGGTCTTGCAAAGTGCTTGCAACTTCTCCTAACTTGGTATTGTCTGCAAACTTTATAAGTGTATTCTCTATGCTATTATCCAAATAATTTATAAAGATATTGAATAGAACTGGACCCAGGACAGATCCCTGCAGGATTGTCAGGAATTCAGCTGCCTCTGGGCTTGGTTGTCTAGCAACCCAGTGAACTGGGCTGGGCTCAATAAACACACACTAAATGACTCTGAATGGTCAAAACAGCCAACAGATTGCCATTTAAGCCTTGTAGCAACAGCACTGCAGTGGCTGCTTAATGCATTCCATGGCAGCAACTGTGCCATACGTGCTTCATGTCCAGCGCCTGCTCCACTTCTGCCTTAGTTCCTGCCTGCTTCTGAACTCCTGATTCTTAACTTCTGGTTCTGACCACTGGCTTGTTCCCGACCATGCCTCTGATTCCACTCCAACCACTACAGTGGGTTCTTGCTCTGACCACTAGGTCGCACTGCCTACACCTTGGTGTGTGACTGAGACCCCACTCAATATGCCATTCCAGCTTGATTGTGATATATCTATCCACAAAGCTTGTTACCCCAACAAAGAAGGATATTAGGTTTGTTTGACATGATTTGTTCTTGACATCCATGTTGACTGTTGCTTATCACATTATCTTCTTTTAGGTACTTCCAAATTGATTGTTTGATTATTTGCTCCATTATATTTCTGGGTACTGAAGTTAAGCTGACTAATCTAAAATTCCCCACATTGATCTTATTTCCCTTTTCATAGATAGCTACTATATATTCCCTTTTCTAGTCTTCTGGGATCTCTCTTGTCTTCCACAAGCTCTCAAAGACAATCGCTAATGACTCATCTCTTTATCAAGTTCCTTAAGTATTCTAAAGGAGTACTTTTATTTTGTCAGGCTCTGCCAACATGAAGACCTCTAACTTGTTCATGTAATTCTTAACTTGTTCTTTCCCTATTATTATCTCATATCCTACCTCATGTACATTGCTGTTCAGTATGTTAGTCGTCCCATCACTGCTAACCCTTTTGGTAAAAACTGAAACAAAAAGGGCATTTAACACTTTGGCCATTGTTGTGTTTTTGGTTATTGTCTTTCCCTCCTCACTGAGTAATGAGCCTACTCCGTCCTTGGTCTTCCTCTTGCTTCTAATTTATTTGTAAAATGTTTTCTTGTTACTCTTTATGTCCCTAGTTAATTTAATTTCATTTTGTGCCTTGGCCTTCCTAATTTTATCCTTACATGCTTGTTTGTTTTTTTTTAAATATATTTATCCTTTGTAATTTGACCTAGTTTCCACTTTTTTGTAGGACTTTTTCCTGAATTTCAGGTCACTGAAGATCACCTGGTTAAGCCAGATACTCCCCATCTTTCCTGTGCAGTGGGATAGTTTGTTTTGAACCCTTAATTATGTCTCTTTAAAAAACTGCCATCTCTCCCTGCATGTCCTTCCTGAACAAGCTGTACCCTTTTATAGAAATATTCCAATCATGTGAATTATCTCACCAAGTCTCTGTGATGCCAAACCACAGAACTGGGTTATTACTTATAATTTTACCATAATATCATTCAGAGGTCACTACTGAGGGGAACCTCTGTACTAAGGGGACCTCTATACTAAGTGTCAAGCCTTTGGAGCTTACAGTCTAAATGAACAAGACAGACAAAGTGTGGGGAAAGGAAATATTTTTAGCCTCATTTTATAGATGAGGAACTGAGACTCAGAGAAGTCAAGTGATTCACCCAGAGTCACAGAGGAAATCTGTGGCAGAGCTAGGAACTGACACCATGCTGTTGACTCTTCAGTCGAGTCTTCCCCACAAACCCACTCTCTAGAGCTCTCTGTTGGAAATGCTTATTCTGGATATTAATACACATCATCCTCATATAAAACACAATGAAATGATGCGGCAAAGTACAGTACAGACCCGTTTACGCATAGATGTTGGGAGTCAATCCGTCATGACCACGTGTTAACGGACCACAGGTTAAGAGGGCCATGCTGAAATATTTTAAGATATCTATATATACACGTATAATTATCTAGGATTACATACGTATTCACAGCGTCCCAAATACTGCAGGCCTATCTGTTAATGGCGCTTTGCAAGAATATAAATTCAAATGTGTAATCTAATAAAAACATTAGTACTACACAGGGGTGAAAGTAACTCACGACACTTACTGGTACAGGGCAGGGGCAGCTCTGGCCCCCAGAAGGGGTGGGGCCTCAGGCAGAAGGGGCGGGGCTAGGGGTCAGCATCCCCCAGCCAGCCCTTAGAGGCCGCCTGGTCTGCGCCACCTGGGGTTCCCATTGTGATTTAAAGGGCCCGGGGTTCTGGACGCTGCTGCTGCGGTAGTGGCATCCGGAGCCCCGGGCCCTTTTAAATTGCCGGTCCTGGGGCAGCTGCTCCCTTTGCCCTCCCCCCACCCGTCAGCGGCCGAGGGGCGGGCAAAAAGGGCAGGGACCTTAAAGTGCTGCAGGGTCTTTTGCTGCGACAGTGCTTTAACATTGCTGCATTTCCCTACGTCAGCGCGGCCCTTTTGCCTGCTGGTCCCTACCAGCAGGGCCGCTGACGGTGGGGGAGGAGCAGCAACGTTCAAGCGCTACCATGGCAGTGCTTTAAGAATGGTCCTTGGCGCGGCAGTGCTTTGGGGATCCTTAAACGCTGCCGCGGCAAAGGACCATTCTTAAAGCGCTGCTGTGGCAGCGCTTTAACGTTGCTGCCCCTTCTCCCTGCTCCCCATTGGCGGTAAAGACATACAACACATTTCCGCTCCGCACTTCCTGTCAATTTCCATGTCAGTGAGTTAGTGAGAAAATCTGTAGTGCTACATAGCAAGTTCCTGTACCGCATGTTAATGAGTCTTGCGTGTTAAATAGGTAGCACTGGGAGGCATGGTGCTACCGTGCGTTAAGTGGATTAATGCGTAAACAGGTCTGTACTGTAATTTAAAAACACTTGCTAAAAACTTGGAAAGCGAACTTTTGCCTGAGGTTTCACCCTTCCCAACTACCTCCCACCATGGGCTAAAGTACAAGGATCACGTGCATATTCCACACATGATCCTTACATTATGCAAGAGTGTCCTTTACTAGGTATACTCCTTGCATGTGAATGCATTACACTTGAAAGCAACAAAGAATCCTGTGGCACCTTATAGACTAACAGACGTTCTGCAGCATGAGCTTTCGTGGGTGAATACCCACTTCTTCAGATGCAAGTGGGTATTCACCCACTTGAATGATACTTGACATTACACTTGAGTGACACATCCATGTATCAGCCATGTATGATCCTTGCACTATTTTTGTTGGCGTAGGACCAAAATATAAGGAAAAATAAATAAAGCTCCACTCTCCCTCTCCCACATGTAATGTAGCGTAGTGATTAATATGAACAAAGCAACAGGGTATGTAACTGACTTCTGTCACTATACCTTGTCCTCCTTTCATGTCTCTTTACCTACTTGGTTCAGAAAGCAGAAGCTGAGCATGGAGTATGGCTGGCAGCTATCAGGGCTGAGCTTTGGAATCATATTTTCCTGCAGTGGAAAACACTAGGTTAAGATCTAGTAACTAGATTAAGTTTGTGAATGCTTCATTGGCTGGCTTTGCAGTTTTCTCTGAATGGCTAAGTGCCAGCTCTGAAATATTTCTGGGCCTTTGCCATGATGAAGCAGCTGATGAGCTGTCTGGGTTATGATTTCCTCCCATGTCCCAATTTCCTTTTGATTTAACTTTAGTTTTCAGGAATGTGCTCTTATCTATAGAATGTGAGAACAGAATCTTGTGTAAACTCTGAGTTTGGCAGCCAGTGTTATCCAGTGGCAACAGAAGAAGATTGAGGCTTTGTCTATATAGGGACAACCAAGGCTTGTCTACACTTGAAACGCTACAGCAGCACAGCTGCATCTCTGCAGTTACACTGCTGTAGTGCTTCAGTGTTGACACTGCTATGCCAATGGGAGGGGTTCTCCTGTCAGCATAGGTAATCCATCTCCTAAGAAGTGGTAGCTAGGTTGATGGAAGAATTCTTCTGTCAACCTAGTGATGTTTATTCAATGATTTAGGTCCCTTAAGTATGTTGCTCAGGGGTGTGGGTTTTCACACCCTGAGCAGTGTAACTGGATCAAACAAATTTTCAAGTGTAGACAAATCTCTGGAAAATTAATCCAAATTAACTATTGAAGTAGATTAGTTAAACAGCATTAGATCCCTGTGTGAACACTCGTATTCAGAATGAAAGTGGCCTTAATTCAGTTTAGCTTCATTCACTTTGAAAGTGAAGGAAACTAAACCAAATTAAGGCTACTTAAATTCTGAAGGAAAGTGTTCACATATGGATTTAATGCAGTTCAACCAATCCACTTCAAATTCACATCTTTAATTAATCCAGATCAATTTTCCTGGATGTCCCTGTGTAAACAAATTTTAGGAGGCAGGATACCTGGGTTCTATATCCAACTGCTCTTCACTTCTTATGTGATATTGCATTTACAATATCTGCACTTCAGTTTTCCCCATTTATAAAATGAGGATAGCAATACCTACCCTTCATCGTAAAGCATGTTGATATTCTTAGATAAAAATTAATATATTTGTGCAAACTGTTGTAATAGTGATATCAAGTTTAAAATGCAGGAAAGAGTTCTGTGGCACCTTATAGACTAACAGACGTATTGGAGCATGAGCTTTGCGGTGAATACCCACTTCGTCGGATGCATCCGACGAAGTGGGTATTCACCCACGAAAGCTCATGCTCCAATACGTCTGTTAGTCTATAAGGTGCCACAGAACTCTTTCCTGCATTTACAGATCCAGACTAACATGGCTACCCCTCTGAAGTTTAAAATGGTAAAATCAGATCAATGCCAACAGCCATGTTCACTATTTTCTAATATATTTCAACAACCTGGCACTGAAAAACCCTCCTTCAGTACTCTCGCATATGAATCTATTTCACATCTGTGTTCAATTCAAGAATTAAAAGTAAGGCTTTTAACTGCTTTTGTGCACAGAGTCCCAGATATGTAATCATTTCATGTTCCTGCCAAATAACTGACAGCTCTGGCTCTGCTATCCTGTATGTATTCCATGTGGCTCACACCTCACATGATTAGAGGTAGACAAGTGCACAAATGTTTTGTAAAAAGTGTTTTAATACAAGATAATGCCTTAAAGTGTGTTAGGTACATTGTGCCATTTACCCAAATAGAACTAGATACATGGAATTGCTTTAGATGGAACAGGGTTAAAAAAATACATTAGGAAAAAGCAATGAAAAAATAACTTCATTTGAAGTGAAAATGCTCCTAGACAGGGGCAGCTCCAGGCCCCAGCACGCCAAGCGCATGCTTGGGGCAGCAAGCCGTGCTTGGGGTGGCAAAATTCCTAGAGCCGCCCCTGCTCCTAGAGCTGTAAAATGTATCATTGTTAATCATTCCCAGCAGCACAGAGCAATGTCAATTAAAACAAGTATTTATGCTTCACCAGCATGTATTGATTCTCACTTGCTGATCTGTGTATTTTATAAGATCTATATGTACAGTCCCACATATAGTAGAAGATGGTCCCTACCGCAAACAGCTTAAATGAATGTTGATCTCATGTGTAAAACTTACTTTTTCAATAAGAAATTGTTGGTATACGATAATTGACCATGTCTTTTCTAATTGTTTTCAAATCTTTAGATACCAAAAAAATATAATGCCTGAAAAACAATTAGGCTGTCAAAAGATTTTTAAAAATAGCAATTAATTGCAAGATTAAAAATAGTCACAATTAATTGCAGTTTTAATTGAACTGTTAAACAACAATAGAATACAAATTTAAATTTATTATAAATATTTTGGATGCTTTTCTATTGTAGCATGGCAGGCACTCACCACCTCGCTGCCTCCTGCTGGTTACCTCGAGGATTAGCTCTTCCAGCTCTAGAGTGCCTCCTTCTGCCAGTGTCTCCCTACCAGTACCTGCTTCATTTCAATCTCCACCACTGCACTTCAGGCCCCGCGTCCCTCCTGGCCCACGGTGCCCCTTCTCTGGGGTACTGCCCCACAGCAGTGCCCCCAGACTCAGGGGTCTTCCCTTTCCTGGGGAACCACAAGCCCCTAAGCCCACCTCAGTGACCCACTGCCAGTCTTCATCTAGTTCCTTCCCTCAGGGGCACACTGCAGTCTGAAATGGCCATTCATCGTCGGCAAGGAGGTCGGACCTGCTGCCTCTTCCTTCCCTGGCTGCTTTCTCACAGCTCCAGTACCTCCTCAGGCCTTGGAAGCAAAGCCTCAGCCAGGGAGGTCACCAGGCTGGAGCTCCTCTTGCTCTTCCCAGCACTGTTCTGTCCAAGGTACCCCCTTCTGCTTGCAGGTAGCCAGTCCTTCCGTCTCTAAGGCTAGAGAGCAACTGGCAGCCTTTTGGCCCTGCAGCCCTTTTTTAGGGCCCAGCCTGGCCCTGATTGACTGCTTCCCAGACTTCTCTGATTGGCTCTCAGCCCCAGCACTCCCCAAGGGCTGGCTTTTAACCCTTTCTGAGCCGGAGCGGGGTGACTGCCCCGCTACATCTACATTTTCAAGTATATTGATTTCAATTACAACACAGAATACAACGTGTACAGTGCTCACTTTATATTATTTTTATTACAAATATTTGCACTGTAAAAAATAGTATTTTTCAATTCACCTCATACAAGTACTGTAGTGCAATCTCTTTGTCATGAAAGTGCAACTTACAAATGTCGAATTATTTTTTTTATATAACTGTACTCAAAAACAAAACAATGTAAAACTTTAGAGCCTACAAGTCAAAGTGTGAATGGGCACATGAATGTTTAGTATACCTGGCACATAAGTATCTTGCATCACTGGCTACAACAGTACCATACGAATGCCTGTTCTCACTTTCAGTAAATAAGAAGTGGGCAGCATTATCTCCTGTAAATGTAAAAACTTGTTTGTCTTAGCAATTGGCTGAACAAGAAGTAGGACTGAGTGGACTTGTATGAGATGAATTGAAAAATCTGATTTCTTTTATCTTTTTACAGTGCAAATATTTGTAATAAAAATAATATAAAATGGGCACAGTATATTTTGTATTCTGTGTTGTAACAGAAATCACTATATTTGAAAATGTAGAAAAAAAATCCCCAAATATTTATAATAAATCTAAATTGATATTCTATTATTGTTTAACAGAGTGATTAAATCTGCAATTAATCACAACCATTTAAAAAATCTAGTTAATTTGTTTTGTGTTAATTGCATGTATTAACTGTGATTAATTGACAGCCCTAAAAGAATAACTTATTTTGCATAACGAGGACTTGTGGTTAAAGTGATTTAAGTAAAACTGGGATTTACTGTATGTATTCTTTGTTTTCTAAATATTGGGATGAATTTAGAGCATATGTTTGTATGACTGTATCATCAATTGATAGAATTATAGAAGAGGTAAAACAGGACTAGAAGTACAGTAAACTAAAGTGAGCCTCATGCAAAGGTTGCATTGCTGTACTTAAGGCTCTCTTAACTATGTTGAGAGCTGAATGCTGTACATGTTAAATTTTACATAACCAAGCAAATGCTTAGAGCAAAAAATTGTATTTCCACAAGTAGTTGTACTACTAAGTTACAGTTGACCAGTTTTCTTACAGTTGACCATGCAAGAGCAGAGGTTGCACTAACATTACATCCAGGTGGCAAAATTTTCCATGTGTGAAAAGTGCACAATTAACTTTGTACTGCAAAGAGATGACACATCTGTTACTATGCTGGAAAGAGTTTCAGTACTAGCATCCACAATGCAATTTAGGATTCAGAAATCTAACAACATATAAATAGCATAAAACTTGCTTGATTAAATTCTGAACATTAAAATGTTAATTAAAAATAATTCCTTTAAACTGTTGCTTCCCTCCATATACTGTCTGTGCTGAGTTGGTTGGGGTTTTACATGGAGAAAGTGCACCAATTTCTGATTGATACTTTGAATATTAAGTCTATTATTCTTCTGGGAAATAAAAGGGACTCTTTATACGGGAGGTCCAGTCACAGAAATTATGTGAGTCCATGTGACAAGCCAGTGTATGCAGCAGCTGGTCAGATGGGGAAAGGAAGTGAAAACTTAATTGTAAAGCTTACGCATGTGAGTAGTTCCACTGAAGTCACTTGGTCCCAATGGGAGTTTAGTCATGTTTAAAGCTAAGTGCGTATGTAAGTGTTTGCGGTGTTTGTCAGCTTCTTGAAGCAAACACCTGTCTTGTTCTTGTTCTGTGCAGCATCATGTACTCTTCAGGCATTGTGTAAATAATAGTAGGGTCCCCAGTCTTTAGGGAATCAAGAGCTTCATGGCAATTATTTTTAAGCCAGCAGGAGTTCAGTGGGGGAGAGAGAAAGTTGATAACTCTGAGGTCTGAGATTGTCAGCTGGAAAAAAACCCCAAACCCTAAAGGAATTAAACCTTCAGTGTTTGGCAAATACCAAACAACTCAGCATTCAGTGCAAGGATAGACTAATCTCCTTTAAAGTTATTAATATTACTAGCTGCAATAGTAATAGTATTAGTAATGTGTGATAGACTATGTCAATGTATATAATTCCTAATTAAAAGTCTGCTCTGAATAATTAAAAGTCTGCTAGTAAACATATAATCAACATAGTGCTACTTTACTATTTGCTCATGACTCCAAGATATTTTAATGGCTAATGTCTGTCTGTAAAAATGACTCATCACCTCTAAACCAGTTACTGTCTGAGAAACATTAGAGTATCAAAAGCCTTTGGAAAACAGCATGTTTTTATGCCCTCTGTATCACAATATACAGTGTCTTTAACAAACTTTAGCTGGTGAAGAGGTCACTGTAGCTTCTGAAGTCACATCATGCTCCTCTCTCCAGTTTGTTGCAAGCTATAAAGCTCTTTGGTTATTTCTGTGTGGAAAATATACAAATGTACGTCTATTTCCTTTGTAGTCATCTTTCTTCCTCCTGCACTTAAGCATTTTCCGATGGTAATTTATATACAGTAAACACTGACGTCCAAGAGGCTGCACTTCCTCTATCTTCATCAGTTGATCCATTCAAATACCAAGCCATTCAAGCTATGTTAGGCAGGTTCAAGGCAGGTATACACTATCTCCTCAATGTTTTGACTGTGCTGTTCTCAAGGAGCCTGATTCTCTTCTCATTTGCACTTTGTGTAGCTATCTGTGCCTGTAAAAGGGGGGTATAAAATGCTATCATTTGGATCTGGCAGTGTTTGAGACCCACTTTGCACAACCCAAGGTGCCAAATACTGGTGATCAAGCTTGAGTCTATTTTATATATTTGTAAGGGACAGGAATTGAACTCTTTCAAGTGGTCACATTATCTCTATTTTGAACTAATTATAAGAAGTTGTAAGATTCAGGGTGACCAGATGTCCTGATTTTATAGGGACAGTCCCAATTTTTGGTTTTTTTTCTTATATAGGCTCCTATTACCCCCACCCCTGTCCCAATTTTTCATGCTTGCTGTCTGGTCACCCTATTCACCATACACACACAAGCTGATGAAAAAAATATTTCCATTGATAATAATCAAAATGTATAGATAGGCAAAGTGAAAAAAACAACTTCAGAGTCCCATTTTAATGTGTATAAAATGTATTGTATGTAATGAATGATACATACATACACTGAGCAGCACAGTATGGGGAGGAGGTAACCAGCCCTCTGTGGAGAAAGAAGTGGTTCAGGACTATGTAGAAAGGCTGGATGAGCACAAGTCCATGGGGCCGGATGTGATTGCAGAGCCATTGACCATTATCTTTGAAAACTCACGGCCAGGGGCGGCTCTAGGAATTCCGCCGCCCCAAGCAGGGCGGCGCACCACAGGGAGCACGCTGCCGGTCGCCGGTCCCGCAGCTCCGGGGGACCTCTTGCAGACGTGCCTGCGGAGGATGCGCTAGTCCTGCGGCTCCGGTGGAGCATCCGCAGGCATGCCTGCAGGAGGTCCACCAGAGCCACGGGACCAGCGCACCCTCCGCAGTCATGCCTGCGGGAGGTCCGCTGGTCCCGTGGCTCTAGTGGACCTCCCGCAGGCATGACTGCCGAAGGTCTGCCGGAGCCGCCTGCCGCCCTGCCGGCAAAATGCTGCCCCAAGCGCGTGCTTAGCGCGCTGGGGTCTGGAGCCGGCCCTGCTCACGGCGATTGGGGGAGGTCCTGGATGACTGGAAAAATGCTAAAGGCCAGTCAGCCTCACCTCAGTCCCTGGAAAAATCATGGAGCAGGTCCTCAAGGAATCAATTTTGGAGCACTTGGAGGAGAGGAAAGTGATCAGGAACAGTTAGCATGGATTCACCAAGGGCAAGTCATGCCTGACTAACCTAATTGCCTTCTATGATGAGATAACTGGCTCTGTGGATGAGGGGAAAGCAATGTACATGTTATTCCTTGACTTTAGCAAAGCTTTTGATATGGTCTCCCACAGTATTCTTGCTGGCAAGTTAAAGAAGTATGGGCTGGATGAATGGACTATAAGGTGGATAGAAAGCTGGCTAGATCATCGGGCTCAATGGGTAGTGATCAATGGCTCCATGTCTAGTTAGCAGCTGGTATCAAGTGGAGTGCCCCAAGGGTCGGTCCTGGGGCTGGTTTTGTTCAATATCTTCATTTAATGATCTGGAGGATGGCATGGATTGCACCCTCAGGAAGTTTGCAGATGACACTAAACTGGGAGAAGGGGTAGATACGCTGGAGAGTAGGTATAGAAATACAGAGTGACCTAGACAAATTAGAGGATTGGGCCAAAAGAAACCTGATGAGGTTCAACAAGGACAAATTCAGAGTCCTGCTCTTAGGACGGAAGAATCCCATGCACTGCTACAGACTAGGGACCAAGTGGCTAGGCAGCAGTTCTGCAGAAAAGGACCTAGGGGTTACAGTGGACGAGAAGCTGGATATGAGTCAACAGTGTGCCCTTGTTGCCAAGAAGGCTAACGGCATTTTGTGCTGTATAAGTAGGAGCATTGCCAGCAGATTGAGGGACGTGATCATTCCCCTCTATTCGGCATTGGTGAGGTCTCATCTGGAGTAGTGTGTCCAGTTTTGGGCCCCACACTACAAGAAGGATGTGGAAAAATTGGAAAGAGTCCAGCAGAGGGCAACCAAAATGATTTGGGGGCTGGAGCACATGACTTATGAGGAGAGGCTGAGGGAACTGGGATTATTTAGTCGGCTGAAGAGAAGAATGTGGGGGGATTTGACAGCTGCTTTCAACTACCTGAAAGGGGGTTCCAAAGAGGATGGATCTAGGCTGTTCTCAGTGGTAGTAGATGATTAGTAATTAGGAGTAATGGTCTTAAGTTGCAGTGGGGGAGGTTTAGGTTGGATATTAGGAAAAACTTTTTCACTAGGAGGGTGGTGAAACACTGGAATGGGTTACCGAGGGAGGTGGTGGAATCTCCTTTCTTAGAGGTTTGTCAGGCTTGACAAAGTCCTGGCTGGGATGATTTAGTTGGGGATTGATCCTGCTTTGAGCAGAGGGTTGGACTAGATGACCTCCTGAGGTCCCTTCCAACCCTGATATTCTATGATTCTATGATAAAGTATGTATTTACAACTCTGCTAAAATAGCCAGCTCAGGCATTAACCAAGCTGGAACTGAAGATAATTATGTGGCATTCATAAAGCTTTAACTTTTTGAATCTGAATGTTTACATTAATTAGAAATTTATTGTCTGACACTTTCCCCCATAATTTTCTGAAACTCTGAAAATTTAAATGGATAAAAATCTAAAAAACCCACTTAAATAAATTATATATATAGAAGAATTCTACCAAGCTTAATAATCATATAATTTCATTGTTTCTATTGTTGCTAGGCTAATAGAACTGAAGACCTCTTCAGGACAAAACAGAAATAGTGGAGTGTTTCACCCCAAAGTGACACTAATTGTCAGGTATGCACAGTATCAGCAGCATAATGCAACACACTGTGTTGGCAACAGATGGAAGGAGCCCTGGGGTGGCTGTCACTCAGAGATTGAATGGCCCATGTGTCAAAGATGTAGTCAACTTGGCATACAGAAGGATGAAAAAAAATCCATATAATTCATGCACAGGAGGTTGGACATGGAGAGAGATGGGATGGGAAGAGGAAAAGCAGAACCTCTGTACATATGATCCAAGAACCATCTTGTTGGTGCAGAGTACAATGGCTCAGTATAGATGATCGGACATCAAACGGTGCAGCTTGTGCCCCCAGCCTACCATATGCTGAAAACAGTATCATGCTATCAGCCAGCTGGCACCTTGATTGTGCCCTACTGCTTCTAGTCCCTTATCCTTCCACTGGTCTTCCTTGCTTACCCGTCCTTGCAGCAGACCCCAGTTCTCTCGGGTAATGGGCTTCTCATAATGATCCAAACTTTGTGGATCTACGGACTCCCCTCCTGGCCTGGATCTATAGTTCTTTACTAGTCCATTCCTGCTGTTCCATAGCCAGCAGGCTGTATCCTTTTGGGACTGGACTGTGCCAAAAGCCATAGGCAGATTCTTTCTAATCCTCTCTTGTGCTCTAGTATGAATCCATCTTTGCTGCACTGGGGATGGTTGTGTTGTAGCAGAAGTTAGCTTCCTGTGATCTCTCCTTCACCTCACTCATCTGTACAGCACAAAGCATAATTCAACCCTTAGTCTTTTGAATATTCATGTTTCTTCAGCACTTCCTATAGATAAAACACAACTTTATTTTGTGAAGCATTTTCTGCACAAAATATGGGCCTGAGTCTGCCAACCCAAACCTGACTTAATTGGGGCTACTCATATGAGTAAAAGGTGTGAAAACTTTGGGCCTCTATTTCAAATGGCTTAGGAAATGTAAGCAATATAATTACATTGTTAATAAATAACAGCAGATGGAGATACTGAGGAAATATGAAGTCGGAAGAAAGACATATTGTAGGTTAGATTTGTAAAGTGGAGAGTCAACGAGACCTTCTCAAGGACTCTCAAAGTCTTCCTACATCTATAAAATAGTCTATTTGATGGCCTAGTCAGTTCTACTTATACAAGCAAATCATGGTCTTTTAAATGTTGCATTAGTCTACCCTAGATCCTGTGCCAAATGCTCCTTGCTGACCCTGCAGTACCTTGTACCAGTATATACTGCATGGAGTTTAAATAGCAGAATAAGTCCGTACTGCTGACTTCACTCCCATACTTTACAGGATTATTATGTTTTGATAATTCTATTGATCCTTTACCTGAATTCAACTTATTCATATATGTTGAACTGCAGAAGTCTCTTCAGAGCTGTCCCATCTCCCCCTTTCATACATATTCCAGATGTAATCTTTTTATATTTATTTTGAGGGGTCTTAGGTCTGTCTTCACCACTTCATTATTAAATAGGTAGCTAGTCACTTTCATTCATTGACTTTACAGCTTTAGGACTCAATCTTGCTCCCAATGAAGTCTGATGCAAAACTCTAATTTACTTAAGGGTTAGGCCCTTAAACAGCACATACTTTGTAACTGTTGCTTATTTAGTCTGCATCGTAGAGGTTTCTTGAAGATTTAGGCTGAGATTTGCAAAGTCACCTAAGAGGTTTGGCCACGATTCCTATTGAAACAACTAGGAACGAAGCATCCAAATCCCTAGATGTCTCAAAAATCGCAGTCTTAATTTTTCACTTGTCTGTGTTCAAATTCCACTTTCTTACTTGTTCTATTATTGGGTTTCATTCGAATGAAATGTTTATTTCCCTGATGAAGGTGTGGGTGGCCACTTCCTCTTTCCTGGAAGTGGTCAACAGAGGAGAGTAGAAAAGAAAAGGTTTTAAAATGCACACATTTTAAAAACAGTCCCATATCTTATTTTGGCCTATCTGTCCTCCAGTTCCACAGAAGTGTGTACAATTGAGTAAAAAAGTGAGACTGGAAAGAACAGCAGCAATCAGCACCTAAGAGGGGAAAATGTTATTTAGGTTACCAGCTCTCATCTACAGTGGTTGGTTTGCACCTTCTTGGAAAAACAAAGCAAAACATAAAAGATCCAGCTGCAGACTCTAAAAATAGTTCCTAGCACCTAAAGGCATTAGCACTTTGTTATAAATAATTTAATGCAAAATACTCAAGCAGTTATTTATTTGTTTTAAGGAGGAACCATTTTCTGAAAAAGCCTCAGCAGTCACTGGAGTTGAGAGGAGCTGAAGGTTCACATAACAAGGATTGACATAATTGTAGGTTCACACCCAAAGTAAACAGGGGGCCAAATTCATCTCTGGGATAATTCCATTAACAATGACGTATTCACTAGGGATAAATGTAGCCCAAAGTCTCTTACTCTCTACACAGTATCCAGATTGGTTTGTTTCTTCCTGGAACCAAGTACCCTGCCTTCCTCCGTTTACAGACCTGCTTTCCTGAAGAAGACCAGCTGCCAGTCTTCCTTCCAGGAATAGCAACTTCCTGTGGGGTGAGGCAGGTATTATATCGTCCTTCCTCCAGAGATAACCCTTTCCTGCCTTTGCTGAGGATGAGGTACATACATCCTGTCACAGTATCCTCACACATAGAAAATGCTATCTTTAAATAACTTTAAATACATGGATGTTTAATTAAAAAGAAGTAAGCACATTTTAAAGTAAAAGTAATAATCCCCTCAAGCAGCTTGTATCAAATGCTTTTGCTTCTGTCATAACTGAACACACTCACACTGTAACAAATACTCAGCTAGTCAGATATAGACAGATTCAGTGATAAGTGTTTTGTGCCTGTGCTGCTCACAATTACCTGTGAATACCAACTGGGGCAGCTTTGGGATGGTTCTGGACAAAACATATTGTTCATCTGTACAGTGCCAAGAAATTTCTTGCACCACAGGAAAGATGAGAGAATCTTGCAAACATGGAAAAACATGATCAAATCACTGACAAGTAAAGACATGTGTGAATTAACCTGGAGTCTGCTAACTCATTTATGTGATGCACAGCATTAAAACATGCTGTGACTATTTTTTAGTACAGAAAACCACAGTTTCTGCAGTGTGAGGGGCTCCATTATGTCTTATTGGCACAGGCACGAATGGGGGTGATATGAAGCACTAACATGCCCGAAGAATAGGCAATACTCTGTTGGTGGCATACCCTGGCAGGCATTGAAAGTATGCTGCTGCCATCCACCTTTTTAAGAGGGGCCACCAAGACAGTTCTTTGAACATATACATGGAGTTACACCAGGGATGAACTTGGCCCACTGTGTCTAGCTAAATCATACATGGGTTGATCTTTCAAGGCATTCAACAAGTGCTGAGCACACTCAACTGCCCAGGAGTTAATGGGCACTCAGCACCTCCTAGCAGAAGATCAGTAGGTCCTGAACCCACGAATGCTGGCTTTCAGGCTGCTGCTGCATCCACAACACCATTCAATGGTTCTACTAGTGACTGGAGAATTGGGAGACCTAAAGCTTTACACTCCACTAAAGCTACTGCCCCAAGAGACACGACTGGAAGATCTGCAGAGTTTCTGATTGGGCCAGGTGTGCTATTTAAGCCAGAAAGAGATACTGGAAGTGGTTTATCCAGCAAGGTGGATTCTGGCTTGTTGATGCTAAGACTGTGCCAGCTGCTGCCTGACTCACAGCCTTGTCCACAGTTCCTGACTTTGTCCCTGCCCTGTTCCTGGCTCCTGCCCTCAGTCTTGTTCTGGTCCCTGAACCCTGTCACTCTAGTTTCTGACAACTCTAGCTCTGTCATAAATATAAAGGGAAGGAAACAACCTTTATGTATGCAGTAATATAAAATCCCTCTTGGCCAGAGATATAGAATCACTTACCTGTAAGGGGTTAATCAGTTCAATTAACCTAGTTGGCACCTGACCAGAAGGACCAATGGGGAAAGAAGATACTTTCAAATCGTGGGGAGGGGAGGGGAAGGTTTTGTTTGTACTCTCTTTGTGTGTGCCCTCTTGGACAGAGAGAGGGACCAGGGCAGGAAGAAACATCTCCTAAAAAGATCCTGAACGGATACATCTAAAATTACAGAAATTGTAAGTAATAGCAAGGAAATGCGTTAGATTATCTTTTGTTTTAGCTTGTGAATTTTCCCTCTGCTAAGAGGGATGTTTATTCCTGTTTTTGTAACTTTGAAGTTGAGCCTAGAGGGGAATCCTCTGTGTTTTAAATCTTTTTATTTACCTGTAAAGTTATCTTCCATCCTGATTTTGCAGGTGTGATTCTTTAACTTTTTTTTTAAATAAAATTCTTCTTTTAAGAACCGGATTGATTTTCAGTGTCTTAAAAACCAGGGATTTGGTCTGTGCTCTCTTTGTTAACCAATCACAGGGGGTCTCAAACTGGGGGTCGTGAGGGTATTACATGGGGGGGTGACGAGCTGTCAACCTCCATCCCAAACCCCGCTTTGCCTCCAGCATTTATAATGGTGTTAAATATATAAAAAAGTGTTTTTAATTTATAAAAGGGGGTTGCACTCAGATACTTGCTATGTGAAAGGAGTCACCAGTAAAAAAACTTTGAGAGCCACTGACCTATCGGTTGGTATATTATTCTCAAGCCCGCCCCCCTCAGCAAAAGGGGGTGAAGGGGCTTGGGAGAATATTTTGGGGGAGATAAGGCTCCAAGTGGCCCCTCCCTGAATGTTTGTTTAAATCACTTGGTGGTGGCAGTAATACTGTCCAAGGACAAGGAAAGGAATTTGTGCCTTGGGGAAGTTTTTAACCTAAGCTGGTGGAATATAAGCTTAGGGGGTCTTTCATGTGGGTTCCCACATCTGTACCCCAGTGTTCATGGGTGGCAGGTTTGTAGAAATTTGGCCCCCAAACTCCGCCCCCACCTGCCTAAGGCTCTGAGAGGGAGTTTGGGTGGGGGAGGAGGTCTGGGGTGCAGGCCCTGGGCTGGGGATTAGGGTGCAGGCTCTGGGATGGAGTTTGGGCGCTCGGTCCACATGTAGGTTGACCCCTTCAAAGAACTCTAATAGATTAGTAAGACACGATTTCCCTTTACAGAAACCATGTTGACTATTGCTCAACAGTTTATGTTTTTCTATGTGTCTGACAATTTTATTCTTAACTATTGTTTCGACTAATTTGCCCGGTACTGATGTTAGACTTACCGGTCTGTAATTGCCAGGATCACCTCTAGAACCCTTTTTAAATATTGGTGTTACATTAGCTTACTTCCAGTCACTGGGTACAGAAGCCGATTTAAAGGACAGGTTACAAACCTTAGTTAATAGCTCCTCAACTTCTTTCAGAATTCTTGGGTGAATGCCATCTGGTCCCGGTGACTTGTTAATGTTGAGTTTATCAATTAATTCCAAAACCTCCCCTAGTGACACTTCAAGCTGTGATAGTTCCTCAGATTTGTCACCTACAAAAGCCGGCTCAGGTTTGGGACTCTCCCTAACATCCTCAGCTGTGACAACTGAAGCAAAGAATCCATTTAGTTTCTCCGTAATGACTTTATCATCTTTAAGTGCTCCTTTTGTATCTCGATCATCAAGGGGCCCCACTGGTTGTTTAGCAGGCTTCCTGCTTCTGACGTACTTAAAAAACATTTTGTTATTACCTTTGGAGTTTTTGGCTAGCCGTTCTTCAAACTCCTCTTTGGCTTTTCTTATTACACTCTTGCACTTAAGTTGGCAGTGTTTGTGCTCCTTTCTATTTGCCTCACTAGGATTTGACTTCCACTTTTTAAAGGAAGTCTTTTTATCTCTCACTGCTTCTTTTACATGGTTGTTAAGCCACGGTGGCTCTTTTTTAGTTCTTTTACTGTTTTTCTTAATTTGGGGTATACATTGAAGTTGGGCCTCTGTTATGGTGTCTTTAAAAAGCACCCATGCAGCTTGCAGGGATTTCACTTTAGTCACTGTACCTTTTAACTTCTGTTTAACTAACCCCCTCATTTTTGCATAGTTCCTGCTTTTGAAATTAAATGCCACAGTGTTGGGCAGTTGAGATGTTCTTCCCACCACAGGGATGTTGAATGCTATTGTATTATGGTCATTATTTCCAAGCGGTCCTGTTATAGTTACCTCTTGGACCAGCTTCTGCGCTCCACTCAGGACTAAATCTAGAGCTGCCTCTCCCCTTGTGGGTTCCCGTACCAGCTGCTCCATGAAGCAGTCATTTAAAGTATCGAGAAATTTTATCTCTGCATTTCGTCCTGAAGTGAAATGTTCCCAGTCAATATGGGGATAATTGAAATCCCCCACTATTATTGAGTTCTTAATTTTGATAGCCTCTCTAATTTCCCTTAGCATTTCATCATCATTATCACTGTCCTGGTCAGGTGGTCGATAATAGATCTCTAATGTTATATTCTTATTAGAGCATGAAATTTCTATCCATAGAGATTCTATGGAACATGTAGATTCACTTAAGATTTTTACTTCATTTGATTCTACATTTTCTTTCACAGATAGTGCCACTCCCCTCCCACCCCCCACCCCCCCGCATGACCTGTTCTGTCCTTCCGATATATTTTGTACTCCAGAATGATTGTGTCCCATTGATTGCTCTCAGTCCACCAGGTTTCTGTGATGCCTATTATATCAATGAAGCAGCAAAGAATCCTGTGGCACCTTATAGACTAACAGACGTTTTGCAGGATGAGCTTTCGTGGGTGAATACCCACTTCTTCGGATGCAATATCCTCCTTTATCACAAGGCACTCTAGTTCACCCATCTTATTATTTAGACTTCTAGCATTTGTGTACAAGCACTTTAAAAACTTGTCACTGTTTACTTGTCTGCCCTTTTCTGATGTCAGTTCTTTTTTATCTGAATGTTTATCATCTGATCTGGCCCTTACATTATCCTCTTCCATCCTCTGCTCCTGACTATAACCTGGAGATTCTCTATCATTAGACTCTCCCCTAAGAGAAGTCTCTGTCCTATCCACATACTTCTCTGCAGCAGTCAGCTTTCCCCCCATCTCCTAGTTTAAAAACTGCTCTACAACCTTTTGAATGTTTAGTGCCAGCAGTCTGGTTCCACTTTGGTTTAGGTGGAGCCCATCTCTCCTGTATAGGCTCCCCCCATCCCAAAAGTTTCCCCAGTTCCTAATGAATGTAAACCCCTCCTCTCTACACCATCGTCTCATCCACGCATTGAGACTCTGAAGCTCTGCCTGCCTACCTGGGCCTGCACGTGGAACTGGGAGCATTTCTGAGAATGCCACCATAGAGGTCCTGGATTTCAGTCTCTTCCCTAGCAGCCTAAATTTGGCCTCCAGGACATCTCTCCTACCCTTCCCTATGTCATTGGTACCTACATGTACCACGACCACCGGCTCCTCCCAGCACTACACCTAAGTCTGTCTAGATGCCTTGAGAGATCCGCAATCTTCGCACCAGGCAGGCAAGTCACCATATGGTTCTCCCGGTTATCACAAACCCAGCTATCTACATTTCCAATGATCAAATCTCTCATTACTAACACCTGCCTTTTCCTAGCAACTGGAGTTCCCTCCCCTGGAGAGGTAACCTCAGTGCGAGAGGCAACCCCAGCACCTGGAAGGAGGGTCCCAACTATGGGAATGTTTCCCTCTGCTCCCATTGACTGCTCTGCTTCCATGGGCCTTTCATCCTCCTCAACAGCGCAGGGGCTGTCTGACTGGAGTTGGGACAATTCTACAGTGTCCCGGAAAGCCTCATCAGCATACCTCTCTGCCTCCCTTAGCTCCTCCAGTTCCGCCACCCTGGCCTCCAAAACCCGTACGTGGTCTCTGAGGTCCAGGAGCTCCTTGCACCGAATGCACACATACGCCACCCGCCCACAGGGCAGGTAATCATACATGCTACACTCAGGGTACGTCTTCACTACCCGCCGTATCGGTGGGTAGCAATCGATTTCTCGAGGATCGATATATCGCGTCTCATCTAGATGTGATATATCGATCCCCAACGCGCTCCTGTCGACTCCGTAACTCCACCAACCTGAACAGTGGTAGCGGAGTTGACATGGGGAACCGCGGACATTGATCCCGCGCCGTGAGGACGGTAGGTAATTCGATATAAGATACTTCGACTTCAGCTACGTTATTCACGTAGCTGAAGTTGCGTATCTTATATCATTTTCCCCCGTAGTGTAGACCTGCCCTCAGTGCAATAAACTGGATAGTCTCGACTCTGCAGCTGGGCTTCTGCCTGCATGGTCTCCCAGTTAATGAAAGAGTTGTTTAAAGCAAGAAGTTTTGAATGTAGTTAAGTTTATAGGTTTTAAGGGGAATAGAGTGAAACAGGTAGAACCGGCAAGGGACCCTCACTCCCTTCCCAACTCCCTTGCGAAACTCCCTGTTAGCAGCCCCTGGTCGCTTGTGTGCTGCTTTATAAAGCCCTGGCCTGTGTGAATGCCACACCCACTGATTAAGGCTCAGCCAATTACCAAAGGCTTCTAGCTTTACATTTAATTTGAGCCACTATGAGTTTCCATGCAGCTCGCAGGCATTTCACTCTTGTGACTGTACCTGTTAATTTCCATTTAACAGGTTTCCTCATTTTTTTTGTGTAGCTCCCCTTTGTGAAGTTAAATGCTACTGTGGTGGCCTTCTTTGGTATCTCCCCTCCCACAACAAGATTAAATTTAATGACTATGGTTGCTATTAACAGGCGATTCAACCATATTCACCTCTTGGACCAGATCCTGTGGTCTATTTAGCACTAAATCAGGAATTACCTCTCCCCTGTGGAATCCAGAACTAGCTGCTCCAAGAAGAAGTCATTAATAGTATCTAGGAACTTTATCTCAGCATCCGTCCTGAGTCGGTATATCTGACCATCACACATTCTTTGCATTTGGGAAGTTATTCTGCCTTAACCTTGCTGAGGTCACTTAAGGTTTTCCATTAGAGCACAAGTGTGATGAAGGTGGAGTAAATGTTGCTTTTGGATACCTGTGGGAGATGGCAGTAAAACTCTTATGGAGTGTATTATTGACAGTGTTGCCAGCAATATGAAGGTGGAGAGGATTGTCAAGTCTTTCCACTTAACTTCTTTCCACTTTGCCGCTTGACATAAAGCAAGTGCAGCATCAGGTTCTGGGACTGATGATAACAGGCAGCACCACATGGCCAATCAGCTCTCTGGATCACCAGCAAGAGCTGTGCAGACCACAATCCTAGAATGAGCTAGAGCAGCGAACATCTTTGCTGCTCAGACAAACCCTCCATGTTTCCTTGGACATTTACTTTAGATGTCCTCACTTGAAAAGTTATTCCACCTTAGAGGAATGATCATCAAGCTTTGTAAATATGCAATAATAATTTTCAGTTCTGCTCAAGCATGGCCATCCCAAAAAAGTAAAACATAAGAACATAAGAATGGCCATACTGGGTCAGACCAAAGGTCCATTTAGCTCAGTATCCTGTCTTCCAACAGTGGCCAATGCCAGGTTCCCCAGGGGGAATGAACAGAACAGGTAACCATCAAGTGATCCATCCCCTCTCGCCCATTCCCAGCTTCTGACAAAAAAAAAAGTGATGCAGGCTATGTTTTTCCTGGCTTTGGAAGCCTTGGAGACCATTATTTCAACCACACCACATTAACAGTTTTCCCTGTTAACTGCTGGGTGCCTGATGCTGCAAAGAAATGACTGTAAGGGTCTGTGGAACATAGGTGCCAGTGACCCTGGGCAGTCTAGATTGGTGGTCAGTATGATATTCAGGAACCAGAGGCCCATGGGCATGTGCAGAGTCAGGAGCCAGGTGTCACCGCTGAAAGTCAGACCTGGGGTCAGACAGGAAATAGGAGTCAAAGCTAATGGTCAGTGCTGAGTCAAAGGCCAAAGAGCCACAACCTAGTCTGTCAGGGTTCCCTCCTCACTCTGAACGCTGGCAGGAGCGGTTATTAGTTATATACACTTGTGGTGCCCGGGCTCCACCAATATTCAGGGCCCAACTCCACCAATATTTGGGGCTAGGTCTCTCCCCCGGCCCTGCCTGCCACTCCCACGCGCCTCCCCATGAGTGTCCCCCAGCCCTCACTTGCTGCCTCCGCTCACCTCCACCAGGCCCAGGAGCCTGCAGCTCACTCTGACCCTGCTCTGCCAGCTCCCGCCATCAACTGCTGCTGCAGAGTCCTAGTGCCCCCCATCTACTAATGGCAGGGCAGGCTGCCCTTACCCTGCCCTTCCGCCCTAGCTCTGAGCCTCTCCAATGCCCCAAACCCCTCAACCCCAGTCCCAGACAGAGCCCTCACCCCCCACCCCCTAATCCTCTGCCCCAGCCCCAAGCCCCCTCCTGCATCATGAACCCCTCATCCACAGCCCTTCAGCCCTCACCTCACACCCCAACCCTCTTCCCTAGCCCTGAGCCCTCTCCCATACCCTTCATCCTCAGCCCCACAGCCCTCACCCCTGCCCCCCCCATTCCCCAACTCCCAGAGCCTGCACCCCCTCCCTCTGTACCCCCACCACCCACCAACTTCCTCCCAGAGCCAGCACCCCTCACCCCTCCTATGCCCCCACCCCAGCCCAGAGCCTGCACTCAAACTCTATCCCAGAGCATGCACCCCTCACCCCCTCATGCACCCCCACCCCTTGCCCCAGCCCAGAGCCTATATCAGATGATAAACAGTCACATAAAAAAGAATCTGGCACATCAGAAAAAGGCAGGCTAATAAACAGGGACAAGTTTTTAAAGTGCTTGTACACAAATGCCAGAAGTCTAAAAAATAAGATGGGTGAACTAGAGTGCCTTGTGATAAAGGAGGATATAGATATAATAGGCATCACAGAAACCTGGTGGACTGAGAGCAATCAATGGGACACAATCATTCCGGGGTACAAAATATATCGGAAGGACAGAACAGGTCATGCGGGGGGGGGGGGGGGAGTGGCACTATATGTGAAAGAAAGTGTAGATTCAAATGAAGTAAAAATCTTAAGCGAATCCACATGTTCCATAGAGTCTGTATGGATAGAAATTTCATGCTCTAGTAAAAATATAACATTAGGGATCTATTATCGACCACCTGACCAGGACAGTAATAGTGATGATGAAATGCTAAGGGAAATTAGAGAGGCTATCAAAATTAAGAACACAATAATAGTGGGGGATTTCAATTATCCCCATATTGACTGGGAACATTTCACTTCAGGACGAAATGCAGAGATAAAATTTCTCGATACTTTAAATGACTGCTTCATGGAGCAGCTGGTACGGGAACCCACAAGGGGAGAGGCAGCTCTAGATTTAGTCCTGAGTGGAGCGCGGAGCTGGTCCAAGAGGTAACTATAACAGGACCGCTTGGAAATAATGACCATAATACAATAGCATTCAACATCCCTGTGGTGGGAAGAACACCTCAACTGCCCAACACTGTGGCATTTAATTTCAAAAGGGGGAACTATACAAAAATGAGGGGGTTAGTTAGACAAAAGTTAAAAGGTACAGTGACTAAAGTGAAATCCTGCAAGTTGCATGGGCCCTTTTAAAGACACCATAATAGAGGCCCAACTTCAATGTATACCCCAAATTAAGAAAAACAGTAAAAGAACTAAAAAAGAGCCACCGTGGCTTAACAACCATGTAAAAGAAGCAGTGAGAGATAAAAAGACTTCCTTTAAAAAGTGGAAGTCAAATCCTAGTGAGGCAAATAGAAAGGAGCACAAACACTGCCAACTTAAGTGCAAGAGTGTAATAAGAAAAGCCAAAGAGGAGTTTGAAGAACGGCTAGCCAAAAACTCCAAAGGTAATAACAAAATGTTTTTTAAGTACATCAGAAGCAGGAAGCCTGCTAAACAACCAGTGGGGCCCCTTGATGATCAAAATACAAAAGGAGCGCTTAAAGACGATAAAGTCATTGCGGAGAAACTAAATGGATTCTTTGCTTCAGTCTTCACGGCTGAGGATGTTAGGGAGATTCCCAAACCTGAGCTGGCTTTTGCAGGTGACAAATCTGAGGAACTGTCACAGATTGAAGTGTCACTAGAGGAGGTTTTGGAATTAATTGATAAACTCAACATTAACAAGTCACCGGGACCAGATGGCATTCACCCAAGAGTTCTGAAAGAACTCAAATGTGAAGTTGCGGAACTATTAACTAAGGTTTGTAACCTGTCCTTTAAATCGGCTTCGGTACCCAATGACTGGAAGTTAGCTAATGTAACGCCAATATTTAAAAAGGGCTCTAGGGGTGATCCTGGCAATAACAGACCGGTATGTCTAACGTCGGTACCGGGCAAATTAGTTGAAACAATAGTTAAGAATAAAATTGTCAGACACATAGAAAAACATAAACTGTTGAGCAATAGTCAACATGGTTTCTGTAAAGGGAAATTGTGTCTTACTAATCTATTAGAGTTCTTTGAAGGGGTCAACAAACATGTGGGCAAGGGGGATCCGGTGGACATAGTGTACTTAGATTTCCAGAAAGCCTTTGACAAGGTCCCTCACCAAAGGCTCTTACGTAAATTAAGCTGTCATGGGATAAAAAGGAAGGTCCTTTCATGGATTGAGAACTGGTTAAAAGACAGGGAACAAAGGGTCGGAATTAATGGTAAATTCTCAGAATGGAGAGGGGTAACTAGTGGTGTTCCCCAAGGGTCAGTCCTCGGACCAATCCTATTCAACTTATTCATAAATGATCTGCAGAAAGGGGTAAACAGTGAGGTGGCAAAGTTTGCAGATGATACTAAACTGCTCAAGATAGTTAAGACCAAAGCAGACTGTGAAGAACTTCAAAAAGATCTCACAAAACTAAGTGATTGGGCAACAAAATGGCAAATGAAATTTAATATGGATAAATATAAAGTAATGCACATTGGAAAAAATAACCCCAACTATACATACAATATGATGGGGGCTAATTTAGCTACAACGAGTCAGGAAAAAAGATCTTGGCGTCATCGTGGATAGTTCTCTGAAGATGTCCACGCAGTGTGCAGAGGCGGTCAAAAAAGCAAACAGGATGTTAGGAATCATTAAAAAGGGGATAGAGAAAAAGACTGAGAATATATTAGCAGCAAAGAATCCTGTGGCACCTTATAGACTAACAGACGTTTTGCAGCATGAGAGTCTACCCTCACTTGAAACTGGGGGGTTTCAAAGTGAGGACCCGCATGCCACCATGTCAAAGGTCTCACCCCCACTTGGAACTGTTGGGCTCCAATGTGGGGACCTGACTTGGTTTCCCTCTAAACTAAAATCCTAGTTTAGATCTAGTAGGCTGCCACCACTCAATCATTAAATGTGGATTTCACCCACGAAAGCTCATGCTGCAAAACGTCTGTTAGTCTATAAGGTGCCACAGGATTCTTTGCTGCTTCTACAGAACCAGACTAACACGGCTACCCCTCTGATACTTGAGAATATATTATTGCCCTTATATAAATCAATGGTACGCCCACATCTCAAATACTGCATACAGATGTGGTCTCCTCATCTCAAAAAAGATATACTAGCACTAGAAAAGGTTCAGAAAAGGTCAACTAAAATGATTAGGGGTTTGGAGAGGGTCCCATATGAGGAGAGATTAAAGAGGCTAGGACTCTTCAGCTTGGAAAAGAGGAGACTAAGGGGGGATATGATAGAGGTATATAAAATCATGAGTGATGTGGAGAAAGTGGATAAGGAAAAGTTATTTACTTATTCCCATAATACAAGAACTAGGGGTCACCAAATGAAATTAATAGGCAGCAGGTTTAAAACAAATAAAAGGAAGTTCTTCTTCACGCAGCACACAGTCAACTTGTGGAACTCCTTACCTGAGAAGGTTGTGAAGGTTAGGACTATAACTGCGTTTAAAAGAGAACTGGATAAATTCATGGTGGTTAAGTCCATAAGTGGCTATTAGTCAGGATGAGTAAGGAATGGTGTCCCTAGCCTCTGTTTGTCAGAGGATGGAGATGGATGGCAGGAGCGAGATCACTTGATCATTGCCTGTTAGGTTCACTCCCTCTGTGGTACCTGGCATTGGCCACTGTCGGTAGACAGGATACTGGGCTAGATGGACCTTTGGTCTGACCCGGTATGGCCGTTCTTATGTTCTTATAACCCAAATTAAAAAAACATAGTAAGAGGATCAAAGAAGAGCCACCATGGCTAAACAACAGAGTAAAAGGAGCGGTTAGAGGTAAAAAGGCATCCTGTAAAAACTGGAAGTCATATCCTACTGAGGAAAATACAAAGGAGCATAAACTCTGGCAAGTCAAGTGTAACAGTATATTTGGCAGGCCAAAAAAGAATTTGAAGAGCAACTAGCAAAAGACACACAAACTAGCAGCAAAAAATGTTTGAAGTATATCAGAAGCAGGAAGCCTGCCAAACAATGAGTAGGGCCCCTGGATGATCAAAGTGCTAAAGGAGCACTCAAGGAAAACAAGGCCATTGCAGAGAAGCTAAATTAATTCTTTGCATCGGTCTTCACTACAGAGAATGTGAGGGAGATTCCCATACATGAGGTATTTTTCGATGACAAATCTGAGGAACTGTCACGGATTGAGATGTCACTAGAGAAGGGTTTGGAACAAGTTGATAAATTAAACAGTAATAAGTCACCAGGACCAGATGGTTTTCACCCAAGAGTTCTGAAGGAACTCAAATAAGAAATTGCAAAACTACTAAGTGTAGTATGTAACCTATCACTTAAATCAACTTCAATACCAGGTGACTGGAGGATAGCTACTGTGACATCAAGTTTTTTAAAAAGGTTCCAGAGGTGATCCTGGCAATTATTGGCCAGTAAGTCTAACTTAAATACCAGGCAAATTGGTTGAAACTATCGAAAAGAACAGAATTACAAGACACATAAATGAACATGATTTATTGGGGAAGAGCCAACACGGCTTTTGTAAAGGGAAATCATGCCTCACCAATCTACTAGAATTCTTTGGGGCTGGGTCAACAAATGTGTGGACAAAGGTGATCCATTGTATATTCTGTACTTGGACTTTCAGAAAGCCTTTGGCAAGGTCCCTCACCAAAAGCTCTTAAGCAAAGTAAGCAGTCATGGGATAAGGGAAGGGCATTTCATGGATCCGTAACTGGTTAAGACAGGAAACAAAGGGTAGGAATAAATAGTCAGTTTTCAGAATGGAAAGATGTAAATAGCGGCGTTCCCCAGGGATCTATGCTGGGACCAGTGTTGTTCAATTTATTCATAAATGATCTTGGAAAAGAGGTAAATAATGAGGTAGCAAAATTTGCAGATGATTACAAAATTTCTCAAGATAGTTAAGTCCAAAGCAGATTACAAAGAGATTTCACAAAACTGGGTGATTGGTTAACAAAATGGCAGATGAAACTCAGTGTTGATAAATGCAAAGTAATGCACATTGGAAAACATAATTCCAACTATACATACAGAATGATGCGGTCTAAATTAGCTGTTAGCACTCAAGAAAGAGATCTTGGAGTCATCATGGAGGTCTCTGAAAACATTTGCTCAATGTACAGTTGCAGTCAAAAAAGCGAACAGAATGTTTGGAACCATTAGGAAAGGGATAGATAATAAGACAGAAAATATCATCATATCACTATGTAAAACCATGGTACACTCACACCTGGTATACTGTGTGCAGTTCTGGTTGCTCCATTTCAAAAATGATATATTAGAACTGGAAAAGTACAGAGAAGGGTAACAAAAATGATTAGGGGTATGGAACATCTTTCGTATGAGGAAAGATTAAAAAGACGGAGACTGCTCAGCTTAGAAAAGAGATGACTAAGGAAGGATATGATAGAGATCTATCAAATCATGAATGGTGCGGAGAAAGTGAATGGAGAAGGAATATTTACACCTTCAGATAACACAAGAACCAGGGGTCGCCCAATGAAATTAATAGGCAGCAGGTTTAAAACAAACAAAAACAAACTTGTTGCCAGGGGATATTGTGAAGACCAAAAGTACAGTGGTTCAAAAAAGAATTAGAAAAGTTGGTGAAGGATAGCTCCATCAATGGCTATTAGCCAAGATGATCAGGGATGTTCTGGGTGTCCTAAGCCTCTAGCTAAGAGAAGCAGGGAGTGGATGATGGGGGATGGACCATTGGTTTGACCTAGTATGGTCATTCTTATGTTCATATGTCTTGATAAAATTGACATAAATCCCTTGAGGCAACTGCGAGGGCTCTGCTGCTATAAGTACATATGGAAAAATAAATGCAGTCCAAATCTGTATTAACTTTTCCATGGCCCTCTTTAAGTATTAGGTAACCGCTCATGAGGGATTCTGGGCATGGTTGAAAAGGACATCAAGACACCAAATATAATATTTTTAAATTCTCATGATTTTTAAGATGATCTTAGTAGTTTGGGGGCCTGACTCACGATTTAAAAAAATATTTTTGCAGGGTTGGCAATACTGAAAATGCTAAGGGCCAGCATGATGTTCTAGTGCAGGGGTTATTGCAACAATTTTTTTGGTGGACCCACTGACACTTTTTCCTAAAATTATGTATTTTTCCTAAAATAATAAAGTACTATGCATATATATATATATATATATATACATACAAATCATTGTAATTTATTTATGTAAGGTTTTGGAGTTTTTTTGCAGACTCAATAATAAAAATAATTCATAGTTATCGCTATTCTTTACTGGACCTAACAGAATACAAACACAAATAAGGTGCTTTGCATGTTCTTGTCTTTTTTTATTATTGTTTCTTTTACTTTTTTGTAAAAGTGGTTGTATAACAATTCTGAAGTAAATTTTAATATGCTTTGACATAATAGAAGTCCAAATAATAATGAAAAACATACCTGCGTTGCTTGGGTCTGGGGAGGGGAGAAGAAGGGAGGCATGGTTGTGGATGCAGCTGGCCTGGGGCTGCTCTGGGCAGGTGGTGGGGCTCAGGCCCTGGCTGGTCCTGAGCTCCTCTGGCCAAGGTTGGGGGGGTGCTCTGGACTGCGGCTAGCCGGGGCTCCTCCAGCCGAGAGGTGGTGGTGCTCAGGGCTTCTCCGGGCATGGGGCTTGTGGCTCCAGTTGCAGGGGGGGCAGAGGGGTCTTGGGGCTCTGGCTTCTGGGGGTGGGTGTGAGTGGAAGGGGTGGAGTCAGGGGTTAGCCTCCCTAAAGGGGGGCTCCACCCACTGCCCATGTGCCCGCTACTTGCCTACTCACCCCCACTTCCCGCCGCTTGCCTCCTGCATCCCTCCTCAGTCCCCCACCTGCCACTCACCTCATCACTCTCCTGCCCCAGACACCCCCTTGCCCACTGTGAGAACCCCCTCTTGCTGATGGCTCACCACTCACCTCCTCACTCCCCCCGCTCACAGCCTGCCTCCGCACCCTGCTGCTGGCTTGCCGCTCGCCTTCTTATTCCCCGCCAGCGCCCCCCGCCACTCGCCTTGTTGCTTGCCTCCTCATCCCTGCTCCCTCTCTGCTCGCCTCCTCACCCCCCACTGCTTGCCCTCCTCTTGCCTCCTCACTCCCCCGGTCCCGGCCAGCCCTCCCCCCCCACGTCCGCACGCTGCTGCTTGCATGCCAGTCGCCTCCGTCCTCCCCCTGCCCGCCCCCCCACGCCGTTTGCCTCCCGCTTGTCTCCTCACCCCTCCTCCTCCCTCGCCTCCTCACCTTGCTCCTTAACCGTTGTGCGTCCCACCTGTGTCTCCAGAGAGGCAGCACCTTGAGCAACAGGGACGAAAGCAGTGTTCCCTCTAAGTTTTCCCACCCATGTGCAAAATGAATTTTGTTATGTGCACCAAAATGGAGGTGATGTGTGACACATCACCTTAATATTGGTGCAAAAAACAAAATTCATGTGGTGGGGGTGGGGTCAAGGGGTTTGGAGTGTGGCAGGGGGCTTAGGGCTAGGGGAGGGCTGAGGTGTGAGGGCTCCGCATGGAGGTGTGGGCTCTGGGGGGTGGGGCTGAGGATGAGGAGCTCAGAGGCTGGGACAGAGGTTGGGGTGCAGGGGTCTGAGGGCTCCGGCTGGGGTGGGGCTGGGGAGAAGGGGCTTGAGGTGCAGGAGGGTTGTCCAGGGCTATGGCGGGAGAGGACTCCCGAGCTCTCTCTGCCTGCAGCAGCACCTGGGCTGGCGGAGAGGTGCCTCTCCCCGCTGCGGCAACTCCGGGGCTGGAGCTGCAGGATAGGCACCCTGTTGCCCCAGCAGATTCGGGCTGGGGGAGGAGCGCCCAGGTCAGGCCTGGGGCCGCCCTATCAGGGCCGTGGCTGGGTCCAGGCTGGGCCGCTCTGGCTGTGCCACCCTGGCCACAGCAGAGTTGGGGCTGGTGGAGGGGTCCCCCCGCAGCTGCGGCAGGTTGGGGGCTGGGCTAGGTTAGGGCAGGGTGAGAGGTGCCCCTCCCCAGCCGATCCCCGGGCGGGTTCCCTGAGTGCCTGTGTGGAGCTAAATAGACTGCTGCATGGCCACGCAGTTTACAGGGAACTTGGAGGGGCTGTTGCTTTCCCCTCCCCCACCCAGGAAACTGCTGTGGCCGCAGGGAAACCCCATGGTGGCTGCAGGCGGCCACGGTGCCCACATTTGAGAAACGCTGTTCTAGTGTCAGCCCAATGCCTGGTGGAGTTCAGGCCCAAACACGTATCCCTCATTCCTCTGGTTTTCAGAGGCTGTGTGCGCTATAGAGATAGCAGGCCAGTCCATGTTGGGTAATATTTTGTTCAAAAGTGTAGCCTAGGCAGGGCCATATTAGACCTTTGTACTGAACCACAATGATCCTTTCAATTTATGCTCTGTTTTCCTGTGTGTTCCAGTGTTCTGCTTACTCTCATCACTGCAGCCAGATATTGACCTGGTGGTTTTAAGTTTCCATCCATTGTCAGCCAAGCACATTATCCTGATAAGTGTGTTTCACTTATGACCAATTAGGGTGCACTCCTTGTTCTATTCTCCTGCCTGATTATCATTATTTTATATAACCTCTTTTTACCCCACAGCCTCCTTTGTCCAGTTCTTTTATGTCCAGTGTTGTCCTCCCTCTACATAAAAGAAATGGAGAGTTATTGATCCATTGCAGTTACTAATATAAGGGAATGTAAATGTTAAGATAAAATAATCTCCTTAAAATATCAGCTGCTAACAGGACTTTTGTTTTTCAATATTATTTTAACTCTTTCTAAAATAATTCATCTGGATAACTAAATATGGGTTACATCTTAAAGCCCTTGCCAGGCAAACTTTCATATGAGTCAGTGTAAAAATGGGTAAGGATGTAGGCAAATAAGCAGGAAAAACACAAAGGGTGAAATCCTGGCCCCACTGAAGTCAATGGCAAAACTCCCATTAACTTTAGTGGAGCCAGGATTTCACACATAAAACCAAACGCTGCACTCCTAAATCAAGCTAACCTGAAGTGAGTTCAGTGGAAACTTCACTTGATTAAGTGCCATAGAATTTGTTTTGTGGGAAGGGCCGGAGAGGAAAACAATAGCAATAAACACTGTACAGTACTCAGTACATCATACACACAAGAAAACTAATGATAACAGGTGAATTTTAGTGGATATGCACAGCAGCAATATTATTAAACACTGATTATTAGAACAATTGTGCAGTTAGAATGGCTATCGTGGGGGAGGGGGAGAGTAGGGTGTTTTCATTAATTATTCAATAGTTGGAAGATCTATATTCTGCCTCAGACTGACTGACATTTCCACCATCTGCTAGAAACCTCATTTTCATGTGAACAAATGGTAAAACACTTTCTCAAAAGATAAAGGTTCATATTTTTGTAATGCTTTGCCCTTTCAGAGTAATTGCTATTCACTTCTTCTGAGCTGTAAATAAGGTTGATTTGTGTTCTTTAAGGTTTCCAGTGTAAATATATAGGAAAGTGTTACAAAGACTAGATCACTGTAATTGCTCCATATTTGGATGTGCTTGACAGGCATCCTGTTAGGGATAGAGTACACTTGTTTTTTCTAAATTGTAATAGGGGTCATTTTGAGGCCCTGATCCTGCACACACTTATGCATGTATTTAGAAGTATTCCTCTGAGTAAATCCCAAATGTGGGACTGGGACCCTCATTTTAAAATGACACAGTGGGTCAGATTCATTCCTAGTGTAACTCTAGTGAAATAAAATCTTCACTGGGGATTAATTTGTCTCAAGGGTGTTTAATTATCGGTGAAAGCCCCTTATTAAATACAGGTGCACTGCTGCAAAGGAGCATAATGCAATTACATGGTTGAGAAAATGGTCATGCACTTGCCCTTTCTTTGAGAGTGCCATTTAAATACATAAAAAATGCTGTGTTGGCCACTGCGGGAATTGATGAGGACTGTGGGGAAATGCCATGGGCCAAGGCACATTGATAGGGATTATGGGAAAACTACAAAGCTGCTGCCCTTGCTCAGCCTATTCTGAGAAGACCTCAGGTTCCAGGGCTGGGTCAGCACCTTTCAGAGGCATTGACATTTCTACACATGTTTTAAAGAACAAAATAGTCCCTATATCACAATAAAATTCAGGAAAAGCTCTGGTTTGAGTTAAACAGAAGTCGAGGATCTATTACACAACACACTTATGGTGACTACAGCAACAGATGGACAAATTCTGTCAGCCTTTTTTACCCCTACTATTTTTTGAATATTGGCTGGTGAAAAATATGGCATCCAACAGGGCAATATGGCTTAGCAGTAGGCTAATCCTGCATCACTCTGCATATCATTCCACAGCTTGCAGCAAAGACGGGAGGGAGACCACCTTCAAAGTGCAATCCTGTTTATGGAAAAGCACAATCTGGGGCTGACACCAGCCAGGCTCACTGCCTAAATTATCATGATGCCTGGCTCATATTCAAGAACTGCCGGAGGAACAGTTTGGAAGTACACATTACTCCGCTTTGCATAGAGGATTACATCCAGCTTTCAGGAAATCTAGTTGTTGTGGTTGCCAGCAACATAATAGGCCATATCCTGTAGTCTTTATTCTGTTAAAATTTTCACTGGATGTAATGGGAACTTTCCTCAGAAAAGAATGCAGAGTTACCCCCACCATTTAACACTGTTTCTACTCTGAAGTGAAACTTGTTTACATAGGTCTGTATTTTTACAATACATTTGAAATGTTGTAATTTTGGAGAAGATGTAACCAAACTGATCATGGAAACATAAACTCCCCTCTTGCTTTTTCACTGCAAAGGAAAGATGAAAATTGAATAACAAATAATGTGCAGCTTGACTCTGTAAAAAGGGCATTATGGGAGTCCACTTTTTTATTGTCTCTTTTTATGATTTCCAGGCTGAACTAGCTGAATTTACAAGAAAGGCAATGTTTGCATCTAATTTGTAAAGTCAGGCTGAGTTCCGAAATTCAGGCTGCATTTTTTCTGGCTCATGTGCCATCACCAACCATCAAGATTCTGCAGGCCACATTCTGCTCTCCTTTACACCTATTGCAAATCTATTGAGCCTGGGTTTCCACTACTGTAAAACCTACCACAGGCATTTACACCAGTTCAAAGTGCAGGTAAAATGCTGCCAAATCACAATTATCTTGAATTTTAATATTAAGAACAATACAATCTTTTCCCTTGAGTTTTTCAGTAGCAATGACAGTAAGGTCATCCATGCAATCTTACCAGGTCCATCCATGTCTTTTCCGTTCACCATTCACACATTCCAAAAATACCCTGCATCAGGTACTTGTTAGGAACATGATTAGTAATATAAACAATGCACACTAATATAATAATTTATTTATCTAGCTCCTGCCTTTTCAAAATATTCCTTTT
Organism: Mauremys reevesii; assembly: GCF_016161935.1. NCBI lineage: Eukaryota > Metazoa > Chordata > Testudines > Geoemydidae > Mauremys > Mauremys reevesii. The sequence continues at coordinate 152,971 of NW_024100736.1, forward strand.
ATAATACACATTTCTGGGCAATATTCAGTATTTATGGTTAGAATAAATACAGAAAAAGCTTTTGTGCTGGATTCTGTTTTTTCATAACAAGTTGGCAATTGGATGAACTTGTCAGGATGAGTCAAATTGAGACAATACATTCAGTTTAATTCCCCTAGCCCACAGCAGAACATCTACCTAGGTCATACATTACAAGAAGCTTTAAACATGCCCTGATACTACAGCAAACTCCATCTACTCTGTGAATGTTAACTTACATGCTTCAGCAGTTTTATTGTCTTTCAAATGGAAAACATCTTCAAATGAACCTCTAGGGAACTTTTTAGAGCAATATGGATCCCTGTCTTTACTAACGTCTCACAGAATCCTTTAATAGCAACGTACAACAGATGGACAGCTACCAATGTTCATAACTGTATTTGGCATTTTATGACCTATACAATAATGCCAAATGTAAATCTCAAATATATTAAAGTGGCATGTTTCTGTCACTGCTTTTAGTGCAACAAAAACAGCAGATCTCAGTTTTGGTATTTGAGTTTATATGGTGGTTTTGAACCCAACTTTTTTTTTTTACTTCCTTGTTTTCAATTCTTGATTTTGCATGAATGGTGAAGCCAGTTTTACCACTAGATTGACCATCTTCAGATATGAAGGAAGAACTTTGGATACTGAGACATTAGGATGGTCCTAGGGCTAGGAGATAAAAGATTATGCCTGTCTTTGTCACTGATTTCCTGTATGATTGGAGGTAAGTCACTGATAGCCAACTTTTCAAAAGTGGCCTCCAATTTGGGGTGCCCCAATTTTTCGGTGCCCAACTTTAGAGCCCTAGAGTCTGGTTTTCACAGGTGATGAGCACCCACAGCTGCAGTTTACTTCAATTGGACTTGTGGGTGCTCAGCAACAAAATCAGATCTCAGGGTAAATCATGACCCTGCTGAAATGAATGGAAATTTTGCCATTGACTTCAGTGGAGTAAGGAGTTCACCCTTAAGTCTAAAATTGGGTGCCCAGAAATAAAGGCAACCAAAACTAAGAGATCAGTTTTGAAAAATTGTGTCTTAATCTCTCTGTGTCTCAGTTTCCTTATCTGCAAAATAGGAATAATAATACCTATGTCCCAGGGATATTATTGTTGTTTATTACAATGTTGGCACACTGAGTGAAAATTAGTCCCTCCTGCTAGCTAAAACAATGACAAACCATCTTTGTTAGAACTCTCTCCCCCTCTCTCTGAGCGTGTTTTACTCTCCATGGCAGCAAACTTTTTACCTGCATGATCCCATTTTCAGACTTACTGCTTCCCACAGTCTCAGACAGCATGGAGGATGTCACTTTGTAGAGAAAAATGGTGTTCTTTGCACAGAAGATTGCAACTCCATCCACAGATGGTGTGATTCCACTTGGGGCACCGCTGCTCTGAGTACATTGGCATGTGTCCTTCAGTCCTTGCAGATGCTGCATGTGGTTATCTCACAAAAGTATCTTAAGACTCTTGAGATTGATAGCGGGGTTAATAGAGAAAGAAAAATCATGGAGCAGGTCCTCAAGGAAGCCATTTTAAAGCAATTGGAGGAGAGGAAAGTGATCAGGAACAGTCAACGTGGATTCACCAAGGGCTAGTCATGTCTGACCAGCCTGGTTGTCCTCTATGATGAGATAACTGGCTGTATGGATATGGGGAAAGCAGTGGACGTAATATATCTTGACTTTAGTAACACTTTTTTGATACCGTCTCCCACAGTATTCTTGCCAGCAAGTTAAAGTATGGATTGGATGAATGGACTATAAGGTGGATAGAAAGCTGGCTAGATCGTCGGGCTCAATGGGTAGTGATCAACGGCTTGATGTCTAGTTGGCAGCCGGTATCAAGTGGAGTGCCCCAGGGGTTGGTTCTCAGGCTGGTTTTGTTCAACATCTTTATTAATGATCTGGATGATGGGATAGATTGCACCCTCAGCAAGTTTGTGGATGACACTAAGCTCGGTGGAGAGGTAGATACGCTGGAGGGTAGGGATAGGGTCCAGAGTGACCTAGACAAATTGGAGTATTGGGCCAAAAGAAATCTGATGAGATTCAACAAGGACAAGTGCAGAGTCCTGCACTTAGGACGGAAAAATCCCATGTACTGCTACAGGCTGGGGACCACCTGGCTAAGCGGCAGTTCTGCAGAAAAGGACCTGGGGATTACAGTGGATGAGAAGCTGGATATGAGCCAACAGTGTGCCCTTGTTGCCAAGAAGGCTAACGGCATATTGGGCTGCATTAGTAGGAGCATTGCCAGCAGATCGAGGGAAGTGATTATTCCCCTCTATTCAACAGTGGTGAGGCCATATCTGGAGTATTGCGTCCAGTTTTGGGCCCCCCACTACAGAAAGGACGTGGACAAATTGGAGAGAGTCCAGTGGAGGGCAACAAAATTGATCAGGGGGCTGGGGCACATGACTTACGAGGAGAGGCTGAGGGAACGGGGCTTGTTTAGTCTGCAGAAGAGAAGAGTGAGGGGGGCTTTGATAGCAGCCTTCAACTACCTGAAGGGGGGTTCCAAAGAGGATGGAGCTCATCTGTTCTCAGTGGTGGCAGATGACAGAACAAGGAACAATGGTCTCAAGTTGCAGTGGGGGAGGTCTAGGCTGGATATTAGGAAACACTATTTCACTAGGAGGGTGGTGAAGCACTGGAATGGGTTACCTAGGGAGGTGGTGGAATCAACATCCAGAGAGATTTTAAGGCCTCTGGCTGGGATGATTTAGTTGGTGTTGGTCCTGCTTTGAGCAGGGGGTTGGACTAGATGACCTCCTGAGGTCTCTTCCAAACTGAATCAATGGTTCTATGATTCTAAAGCGAGAAAGTTAGGAAGAAATAGGGAGAAAAGTCAGTTGCCTAAAGGCAGGGGTGGGTTGGAATTTCCCCATAGCAACATAAAATCTTACAAATGTCTGCAATTATATATTATAATGTGCTATATTAGAGATGGGCCTGATCCATCTCCCACTGAAGTCAGTGAGAGTTGAATTAGACCTGATAGGCATAGGTGATATCAGGATGTTGTTTGCTGTTTCATATCACTTGGATTCTTAGCACATAACTGTAAAAACAAAACATCTCTGATCCCTAATATGCAGCAGCAGCCCATTTTGATGGTGTTCTGGTAAAGATGCAGGTTTTCTAAAATGCTAAATCTTGAAATATTCCCATCTCCATTCTGCCCTCAGGTCGTCTTCCCAATTTGTAGTTGCCATGCCTGCATATTTACAGCCAGAAAAAAGATGAGCTTAATTATTGTAAATTATGATTCTTCCTTGTATTAACCTCAACCAAACACCTCACCCCGTATCACCATGCATTCTCCTTTGGCTTCCCAGATCTTGGAATTGTTAAACTGCTTGAATGCTACAAAGCTGATCTCTTTTTCTCGACAGCTAAGAATATGGAGTAAAATCCTGCCCACTGAAGTCCATGACAAAATTCCCACTGGCTTCAATGGGGTCAGGATGTCTTTCATAGTGAATGGAGAGTTGGTTTGATGGTTTATGTTTATTATATGGCGGACAATTATTTGAGTTTTTGTATAGTCCATTTTATTATGCTGGTAACTGGTTTACTGACATATTTCAATGAAATGTAGATATGCTACAGTATTTTCCCAGTTTGCTATCACTTTCTTTAGAGAGAGTATTCCACAGCTTATTACATCTGATTGTCAATAAGTATTTCCATACATTCAGCCTATACTATGCTAAATTTCATTCCATTACTATTTGGGTCCCTTTGTATTATTTATGTGCCCTCCACAGCATCTGCAACTACTCCCAGGTTAGAATCATCTGGACATTTAATTAGCATGCTATCTTCCAGGTCATTATTGAAGAGAGGACCCAATATTAATCCCTATAATACACAACTGTACATGTCTTCCCAGCTTGATACATTGCTGTTTATTCTTGTCCGTTTGTTTACAGACATTCAGATAGCTTTCAGGCCATTGTGATAGTGCTCCTCTCCAAGCCAACTTGAATTAATGTTTCATGTAAGTTTTCATGAGCTATAGTTTCAATTGCTTTACTAAAATACAAATATGTTATGCACTATTATTGTAACCCTATATTTTAAAAAAATCTATCTAGTTTGTATGGCAAAACATATTCTCCATAATCTCATTAACATTTATTAATAACTAAGGTTAAGATTCTATTACGGGTATTTTTAGTCAAAGTCAGGGACAGGTCACGGGTAATAAACAAAAATTCATGGAACCCCACAACCTGTCCCTGACTTTGACTAAAAATACTCTGGGGAGGAGGTGACAAACAGAGTGCTGCTGGGGACTTGCAGCTGCTCCAGCCCCACCGCTGCTCCGTGGCAGGGGCTGACCACTGCTGCTCCGGCAACAGAGGGGCTGACCCAATCCCGGCCACTGATCTGGTGGCCTCAGGGCTGACCACCGGACAGCTGTTCTGGTGGCTCCAGGGGCCACTGCTCTGGCGACTGCTGGCTGCTGTTCTAGCAGCCCAGGGGCTGCTGCTCCTGCTCTGGTGGCACCAGGGTTGACTGCCGGCAGCTGCTTCAGCCACACTGCTGCTCCAGCCTCAGGAGTGCTGACCCACTTCAGCACTGGGGCTGCTGCTCCAGCGGCCCCATGTCTGACAGCTGCTCCAGCCTGCCCCATAAGAAGTCACGGAGCTCCTGGAAAGTCACAGAATCTGTGATCTCTGTGACAGAATCGTATCCTTATTAATAACTAATGTAAGGTATACGTTCTAAGTGGATATTAAGGAGCATCAAATCTAACTGAGAAACACTGGCCAACAACTTGAATATAGCCAGACCTATTTGAGAGGCACTAACCCTTGATCACATTAATTTCAGTGGTAGACAGAGGGCAGTCTGGAAAATTCTGGTCAATGGTCTCTTAATCTCATTTATTTTCCCTGGGATGTAAGTAGGCTGCTTAAGAAAAGTTGGACAGGGGCCACATGCCTACTATTCACATTCAATTGAAAATAGGCAGAGCCAATGAGAAACTCTGGCTAGCAGCCACATTTTCCCAATGGACTTTCAAATGGGAGACAGATAAAAATGAATGATGACAGGCACTGAAAGCATACTCTTATTCACTTTCACACTCTGTGTCGATGAATTCCCTATCACTGTAATCAAGTGGACTTGAGACATGCTGAGCAGCAGCTCAGTAGCTGTTTCAGTCTAGGCACAGGCCTTTATTACCTATAAATAATGATGACAGGCCTTCACCTCTAGTGTGCAGCAGCTTCTCACCTATGTTAATCAAAAACACACTCAAGAAACTGCCATACTCAGAAAGCAGAAAAGCCTTTAAGCTTCAAAACAATTGACAAGTTTGTCAGTCAACAGTGCCACTCTTCCATTTCAGAATGATGGGAATTTACTGCCACAGGGAAGGATTAAAATGATCTGTGTTTGTTTATTAAGATAGCAACCAAAACTGTGTGAGGTGTTTCCTATAGACATATAGGATGACAAGTCCCTGTATGGAAGAATACATGGTCAATAGGCTGAGCTGCAAACACAAGCGTAGTGCTTCCTACTGTCCCAATCACTTCAGTAGGACTGCTTATTGTAGTAAGCGCTATGCTAGGTAGTAAGGTCCTCATCCTACAAGAAGCTCTGTGTGGGTGAAGCACAATTGATTTTGGGGAGCTCTGGCTAAGTGCTGGGGCTCTTCTGTGCAGAGCTCATTGTGGAAGTAGTGCCTAGACAGATGACAATATACAGACAGGAAAAGGAAGTGTGGAGAGGTGCTTTTTGGGAAAGGAACCATCATGTTGCTCTGTGTTTGTACAACACCTAAGACAGTAGGGTCCTGGTCCAGGATTGGGGCTCAGGTACTACTGCAGTACAAATAATTAATAATGCACCATGCATCTTTAAAAAAAAATTGGAATATAACTAAGTTGTTAATTTTAAATTTGATGAGAGGGAAACATCCAAGAAAATTTCCAAAAATCACCCTTACAAAAACATGGTTTAACATAAAAGCCAACGAAAAAATAAAGGAACCTGGAGGTTGCCATCTTGGTAGGAAGTAGCACAGGGTAGAACTAAAGACATTTCACTGCAAACTCCAGTGAATAAGAGAAGTGGGAAACTCTTTGAAGGCTATTTCCGGTGACATTTCAATGTGTAATTCTTTCTTAAATGTAACATTCTTCTCATAGAAATGTTCTTTCTTTTCTTTTGCAGCTGCTGTCCAGGTTTTTTAAAGCAAGACTGTAATGCAGGGGTATTAGTGGTTTTGTTACAGGAATTTGAAGCTAAAAATACCATAGGTGAATAGGTTAATTAAGTGTTAATAAGAACAATGTGAAATATTCACACTGAACCTTAAAACCCATTCAAACTGAGCTTCCGGTCTCAGGTATGTGAACCTCAATCTGTGCTTGTGAAAGGATGTGGACTGAGAAGATTAGTAAAGTGGCCTACCTTCCTCCTCAGATTATTTGAGCCCTCCCTCCATAAAGACATCTTTGGTGAGAGAAGGGATTCCTGGGGCATGGGAGAAGGAGAGGATGCTGGGTGTTCCTTTGAAGGATAGAGTTAGCCAGACTCAATCTCCAAACAAGTCTTCAGCAATTGGTTCACTTGAGAACCAAATTACAGGAGACTCTCACTTAAAAATGTGTTGCTTAACAAGAAAAAAAAATTTTTTTTGAACCGTTAGAACATAATGAAGATATTGTCAAATAGCTCTTGATATAGAGCAGATTTGAGAATATTGGAAAATTTGAACACCTACAAATGAGCTGTTGTGGACAATTTACAAAATTAGGGGGAACTGGGAAAGTACTGGAAAATAGGAGGAAAGTAAATGTGCAAATCTTCACAAAAGAAGAGTGATCCTGACAGTCTCTGTAACCTCTTTCTCTAGTAAAATAAAGGAACATATAATGATGTGGGGAAAAGCACCAACAGCCATTCTTATTTTCATTACAATGTGTAAATCTGAGTAGCTCCACTGAAGTAAATAGATTTACCCTGATGTAACTGGAAATTCTAAATTTGTAAGACCAAATTCTGTCTCCATTTATACTCTGCAACCTCAATATTAGTGAGGTTGCAGGGCATAACAGGCAAAATGAAGGGAATGGAACTACAAGCAGCAAATAACATGTGCTTATAAGAAAAGCAAATAAGGCCAATTAACAATGCCCAGTCTTGCCCAATTATGGTGTTTTTTGATAAAATGATACTTAGCAGTCACAGCCCTCCCTCCTGTCCTGTTTCTTCCCCTCCTCCCCCCAGGGGATGTGCAGGGGTAACTGCCTCCAATTCCAGACCAGGCTGCTTGGACAGAGATAGGCCATGGAGCCTATTCCCCCAGGTTCCCATGTAGTTCCTTCTTCAAAGCCAATTTGCTAAGGATCTGCTTAGGTATGTGTATTTGTGTAAAAATGTTATCTGAGAGGCAGGAAGTGATACATTATAGGAATCAAGAGAACACATTTTAGACAACATGAGAGTCCTCATGGAGTAAAGTCAGAACCTTTAACTTTGTAAAACATCCTGAATTTGCAACAGGGATTTCTAAGATATTTGGGATTTCAATTAGGTATCATTTAAAGAAAATACTTGTTTACCAATGCCCGGCTTGATTAAACAGGAATTTTCCTTCGCTTAAAAGGATTTGATCCATCCCACTAATTAGCTTGCAGCAATTTTAGACATGCCATTTAGAAATCAGAATATCAGATGATACACACTCATTCACATATATTGTTTGTAAATGCAACCCAACATTTATACTGCAATTATATGTGATGGCTCATTGATTCCAACTGGCTGCAGGTGACATGGGGATGTGTGACTCTCGCTTTCTATTTCTTTCTTTCATTTTTGGCGTCACTGGTACAATTCTTGTCAATTCATTAACAGGAAATAGCTTGTGGTTACAGTCGGAAAATCATTTTCTTATACCATTTTGTTAACTTAAAGATAGCAGATAAAAACATCTAATTATAAAACCATGTTTTTCTGTATTCTTGGTCAAATCATTTTCACCCATTCTGATCGGTGATGACATCCAAGCGATCAAAGTGCAATTTGGTATTTTTGTCTCCTTTCCATTTTAAATGGCAGAATTAAGTTTTCTATAATTCTACATAGTTGCAAGCATTCAGATTCTGTGCTAGCACATTATATTACAAGCTCATAGCTCCTCCAGTTGTTCAGAAAATAAAATAATTCATACACTGCACTGAATAAATAACCTTATAGTACAGTTATTTACTCTCAGACCCATTGGCCCAATCCTGAAATGCTAACTAAGGGCCTGAGTCTATGCTCAGAAGTACTTAACTATGCAAATACTCCATTGTGTAATATGGTAGTACTGAATACAAGGATAGCAGAATTGGAACTGCAAGCAGGACTCCCACTGAAGTTACACCTTCCCCACCATTTATTATTTTGAAAAAACATAATAGCATAGTCACACTGTCACAAATCCTTAAAAAAGTATGTTCTGTATTTTTTCAAACAAAAATACTTCCTGCTAATTGAAACTTACAAATTATTAAATTGTATTTCTACTCTGATAAGCTGCTCTGTGTGAATGGCTTCATAAGATACCACACTCACCAAATCCACATCAAATGTTATATTTACAAGTTGAAAATATGTTTTTTCTTTCTGCCAGTTCCTGCCAATGCAACCAGGTATCTCAAGCTGGGTTCTTCCTGGGTCATGCATCATTAGACCTTAGTACCTCCTGTAGCACTGACACATTGGGCAGTCCAGTTCCCCTGAATATGGTCGCTCACCAGTTGTGGTACTTCTTCCCATGTGATGCCAGCACATTCAATATCCTCTGTCTTCTGCCAGCTCTTCCTCACTTGCTTTTTCCTCCCTGGGGTACCCAATTCCATATGTGTACATGTCACAACCACATGAGCCTTCTTACTGTAATATTTTCTAACATGTCTCACTTTCTTCTCCCTGACACTTGCATTTGTTATTTTGTCTTTCCATGAAATGTGTAATATCTTCCTCAGCCATCTGTAATGGGCAGCCTCAAATTCTTTTTTGTTAGCCACTGTGATTGGCCATGTTTCTGCTCCGTAAAGCAGTGTGCTCAGTACAATTGCACGGTATAATCTGACTTTTAGTTTAGTGTGAAGACCTGTTTCACCAGATGTTGTTCATCCTTCTAAAAGTAATGTTTTTCCTAATCTCATATGAGTATCTTTATCACAGCCACCTTCAATGGTCATCATGCTCCCCAGACACCAGAACTCTTCTGCCTTTTTTATTTCTTTTCCATCCACATACACCATTGCATCTGTTCCTACCTTCATAGTCTTGGTTTTCTCTGCATTTACTTTCTATCAAATGTTTGCTGCTTCCTATTCTACCTCTGATTTAAAGGCAATCATTTAATTCCACATTATATATAATAAAGCAATATCATCAGCAAAGTCAAGGTCATGTAACTCTTTTCCGCTAACCTTCTGTTGCCTGCTTCATCACACAGCCTATTGCTAATGCATAGAGGTTGGTGATAATTCACAGCCTTGTCTTCCTCCAGTTGCAATACTGAACCATCACCTATGATAGTCTGGTGCTTCTTGAGAGGACTTTCACTATTCAGTATTGCTGCTTGAAGTGTCCCCTTTGTGCTGCTTCTTCTGCCTCTACAGCCTTTTCCTGAACCCAGGCATTTCTATCTTGCCTGGGTCTCTTCTTTATTTCTTTTGTCTTTTTATCTGAATCTTACATCTGCCTCCAAGACTTGCCTGTCTCTTGCACTGTTCCTTTTTTGCCGTCAGAGCTTTCTGCTCATCAATCATAGCCCATGTTCCAGATGTAACCCATGGATCTTTCTTCCACTATTTCCTTTGCTTTCTCAACTACCATCTTCCAGTTTGATGATCTATCTTCCAGACGTTCATCAGCCTGGTCCCGTAAAACACCGGAATGGTTGCTGAGTACAGTCTGGAATCTATGTTTCTTTGTCCTTGAACTTCTCTATAGCTATAACACTCTTTTTGTCTGTCTTCATGATCATTTTGAGTTTACATTGAAACATGGCCACTAAAGATAGTGATGTGAGCCAACATTCCTCCTCTGCTGACTCTGACATCACTCAAAGATGATGCTCATCTACACATCTGCAACTAGACATTTACATCTTTCTGTCTGACAGTCACATTGTCTGGTGATCTCCTTGTAAGCTTGTGAATTCTCTTGTGCTAGAAGAGATAGCCTCATAACTTTGAGATGTTTGTGCCATAGAAATTTAAAAGCCGTTCACCATCATCAGTTTGGATGCCATCCACTGCTGTTCCTATGATTCTTCCCAACCAGTAGAGTCGTTGCTGGTTTGTGCATTGAAGTCACCTATCATCAACTTGATGTCATGGTTAGGCATGTCATCCAATATTTGCTGCACCTGCACATAGAATGTGTCCTTTTCACTGTTACCTGATGCATTTGTTGGTGCATATACTTGGATTATTGTACACTTGACATATTTTGTTTGCTGCCTGACTACTATTATTCCGTTGTTCATTGGCTTCCAAGACAGCAAGGTCTTTGCTATATTATCTAGTGTGGGATTGAATGTGAGATGCTGAAGGCTTCTGGATTGAGAATTGTGTGTGAAGGGCTGGCTTTGGGCTTGTTCTCATTGGCCAGCTAATTGTGAATAGGTAGACAGGTGTGTAGAATGATAATTACCCTATGAGTTACAGCTGTGGCTGTGTGGGTTTAATTAACTAATTAGCAATTGTGATTGCTTATCATGTTGTATATAAGAGCATGCTGGGAATGAATAAAGATGGATGCATACACACACACTCTCTCTCACTGCTTGGACTTCGTTCCTGCTCTTGCGATGCAACAAATGGTGACCCCGATGTGATACAGACTTGCAGTGCAGTGAACTAGTCAGAACAAGCTGGATCATCATTGAAACAAAACACAGTGAGAGAAGTACAGCTGTGGATGCTTCTCTTTTGAAGGTAATCATCAAAAATGAATTTAAGGAGCGTTACTCGCTGAATCCAGAGTATATAACTGATGTTGTGTATGAAAAACCTTATATCACTATTGAACTGAAACAAAATGTTTCCCAGAAGTCTGCCAAGAGTGTGGATATATCTGACGTGGCTTACTACTTTGAAAAAGATGTCAAAGGTGACTCACACTACAGATAAACATCAGTGAAGAACCTCTAAAATTTGATCAAGCTCTAATCTACTATGTTGATGAAAAGCCCCCAGAGTTTTCCATGAAACGTCTGACTGCTGGTGTTATTGCAGTCATTGTAGTGGTGGTACTAGCAATTGTTGCTGGAATTATTGTACTGGTTATCACTAGGAGAAGGAGAGGAAAGTATGAGAAGGCTGAGGCAAAGGAAATGAATGAAATGCAAAGAGAACTAAACCCATAACTGAAGTCACTAGAAGACAAATCGTGAACTATCAAGAAGGCAAACAGAACTAAAACAAGATAAGTACTAGTACCACTGTTGCCAATCTTGAATGAAGATAGTGTTGGTGGCCTGAATTGATAAAAAGAAAAAGAAGGACGCGCCTGAAGTCCCAGCGTCGAGCGGCCGGAAGAGGAAAAGAAGAAGGGGGGAAAGAAAAAGGGAAAAAAAAAAAAAAAAAAAAGCCGCACGGCTTTCACGAGCGAGCAGCTGCTGGAGCTGGAGAAGGAATTCCACTGCAAGAAGTACCTGAGCCTGACGGAGCGCTCGCAGATCGCTCACGCCCTCAAGCTCAGCAAGGTACAGGTCAAGATCTGGTTGCAGAACCGCCGCGCCAAGTGGGAACGCATCAACGCTGGGAGCTGCAGGGCGTCCGAGCGAGCAGCTGAGAGCTGCAGGGCGTCCGAGAGAGGAGGCGTGCCTGACAAGCGGCTGGGAGCCGCAGGGAATCTGAACGAGCGGCTGGGAAGCCGCGGGACGTTCGAATCAGGGAGGCGTACCTGACAAGTGGCTGGGAGCCGCAGGGTGTTCGAGCGAGCGGCTGGGAGCCGCAGGGCATCTGACAAGGGAGGCACACTCGAACCAAGAAGTGAGCAGCTAATATGGGAACTGCTGCGTCAGCAGATTTGATACGCATCACGGAGCGGTGGGGAGAAAAGTTCCCCTCTGATGCGTTATCCCGCCTGTTGCGGTGGGGACGAAGAGGGGGACTTTCCGTTCAATCGAGTAGTAATACTGTTTGGGAGCGGTTGGGCTGTGAGCTCTGGAAATCAGTGGCTCAGGGCGATAAGAAGGTTTTCTCCCTGAGTCCAGTATGGCTCACCGCGCAGAGACGATTGAAGGAGCAGTTCTTACAGCAAAAGGTAATGGTGGAAGCTTATCAAAGAGATGCAAGTTCACAGGACCAGCTGATTAGTGAATTAAAATCTACAAAGAAACGGCTGGATTTGGAAGTGAAAGAATTAAAGCAGGAGTTACTGAAACTTCAAGTGAAAAGCAGTCCATTGATGTTGAATGCTCAAGACTTCAGAAGGAAGTATCCCAGGTTCACCAGCAGATAGTGGAGTTAGAAAGCCACCTCCAGTCAGTGCAAAAAGAACGGGATGCACAAATCGCTGATGGAGGAAATAACCAGGCTTCCCATGAACGGATTCAAGCTTTGGAGATAGAGCTGCAGGCTGTTAGCCACAGTAAGATGATGTCGGAGAAAGAGCTGCAAGAAGTAATTTCACTTACCAGCCAGGAGCTTCGAGAATCTAGGAGAAAGATAAAACTTTTGGAAGAAATAAACAAGAAGTTGGCCCTCGAACTGGAACACGAACGGGGGAAGCTCACTGGTTTTGGTCAGTCTAACATTGCTTTGCGAGAGCACAGCACCATCCTCGAAACAGTACTAGCAGAGAGAGAGGCAGACCTGGTGCAGCTGAATCTCCGGGTTCAAGCAGTCCTAAATATTCAAGCTTTACAGACTGCCTTCGAAAGAGAAAAGTCAAACGTTAATAACCTTCAAAAGCAGGTTGCGGCAGCCAAAGTAGATGCAGCACATAACCGTCGTCATTATAGAGCTGCGGTTCTTGAGCTGAGTGAAATTAAGAAGGAGCTACAAGCCAAAGAACTGCTTGTCCAAACCCTTCAGGCTGAAGCAGACAAACTACACGCTATTATTGAATGTGCTCATGCCTCTTTTAAGGCGCTCCTTTTAAGACAAAAAGGGGGGATTTGCAGTGAGCGGGCAGACGCCTTGGATAAGACGCCTGCCGCTCGGTTGCTGCAAGCTCTTAATTGGTTACATCTTGGTAAAAACAGCCAGGTGCCCCCCGCGATTAAACATGTCAACGGGATGACTGGGGAAGAGCAGGGTGCGGCCCCCCGACCCTCGGTCAAATGGTTTGATTATCAGCAGCAAATATGGAAAGGACCAGTTGACTTGCTAACGTGGGGCAGGGGTTATGTGTGTGTTGCCACTGATGCGGGTCCCAGGTGGATGCCAGCGAGGTGGGTCCGGCCTTGGTTGCGTCCTCCGGAGTGACGGCAGGCAGATGCGGAGGAGCCTCACGAGATGCGCTCAGATGTCGCGGAACCAGAGCCCCCGGAGGAGAGCTGTTTGTTAGCTCTGCCAGGACTTTTTCTGTCTGATCCTCCATGAATGAATTACTCACTTGAGATGATTTTTTGTGTTTGACAGAAAATCTGTGTGGTACCATGCAATTATTATTTAGAACTAAGATTTATGTTTTATGTTCCTTGTTATGTTTTGTGTTGTCTGTTTTCTGGCCAGAATTGTTGTTGTATTGTCATGTGGTTTGATGTTTTTTCCTTAAGACCCCCTACCACCCTCAGTGTCAGTTTGATCACCTGACATCTGAGGGATGTTTCAAAAAAAAAAAAAAAAAAGGGGGGGGGGGGTCCTGCAGAGGTTACATCATTTGTTTATTGTGTTTTGTTTTGTTCGTTTGATGTTTTTGAAATTATATGTTAAGGATTGAATGGTCATATAGGTTGATCTTATAAAGCTTTAATTTTTTGTTTATGATAGGTTATAATGTTATGCTGTTATGAGTTGCAAATGTTTTATGAATAACATAATATTTGATTAAGATAGATTGTGGTGTTATGCTGTTATAAGTTGAAAATGTTTGGTGAATGTTTTTATCTTGTTTTCCTTTTCCCTTTTCTTTTCATTGTAAATAAAGGGGGGAGATGTGGGATTGAATGTGAGATGCTGAAGGCTTCTGGATTGAGAATTGTGTGTGAAGGGCTGGCTTTGGGCTTGTTCTCATTGGCCAGCTAATTGTGAATAGGTAGACAGGTGTGTAGAATGATAATTACCCTATGAGTTACAGCTGTGGCTGTGTGGGTTTAATTAACTAATTAGCAATTGTGATTGCTTATCATGTTGTATATAAGAGCATGCTGGGAATGAATAAAGATGGATGCATACACACACACTCTCTCTCTCTGCTTGGACTTCGTTCCTGCTCTTGCGATGCAACACCTAAGGGTAGGGCCCTTGGAGCTAGGGTTAGGGTTCCTATGGGTAGGGCACTTGGAGCTAGGGTTAGGGTTCCTATGGGTAGGGCCCTTGGAGCTAGGGTTAGGGTTCCTATGGGTAGGGGTTCCCGCCCTAGCGTTAGGGTTCCTATGGGTAGGTCCCTTGGAGCTAGGGTTAGTGTTCCTACGGGTAGGTCCCTTGGAGCTAGGGTTAGGGTTCCTATGGGTAGGGCACTTGGATCTAGGGTTAGGGTTCCTATGGGTAGGGCACTTGGAGCTAGGGTTAGTGTTCCTATGGGTAGGTCCCTTGGAGCTAGGGTTAGGGTTCCTATGGGTAGGGCCCTTGGAGCTAGCGTTAGGGTTCCTATGGGTAGGGCACTTGGAGCTAGGGTTAGGGTTCCTATGGGTACGGCTTCCCGCCCTAGCGTTAGGGTTCCTATGGGTAGGGCACTTGGAGCTAGGGTTAGGGTTCCTATGGGTAGGGCCCTTGGAGCTAGGGTTAGGGTTCCTATGGGTAGGGCACTTGGAGCTAGGGTTAGGGTTCCTATGGGTAGGGCTTCCCACCCTAGCGTTAGCGTTCCTATGGGTAGGGCCCTTGGAGCTAGGGTTAGGGTTCCTATGGGTAGGGCCCTTGGAGCTAGGGTTAGGGTTCCTATGGGTAGGGCCCTTGGAGCTAGGGTTAGGGTTCCTATGGGTAGGGCCCTTGGAGCAAGGGTTAGGGTTCCTATGGGTAGGGCTTCCCGCCCTAGCGTTAGGGTTCCTATGGGTAGGGCCCTTGGAGCTAGCGTTAGGGTTCCTATGGGTAGGGCCCTTGGAGCTAGGGTTAGGGTTCCTATGGGTAGGGTACTTGGAGCTAGTGTTAGGGTTCCTAAGGGTAGGGCCCTTGGAGCTAGGGTTAGGGTTCCTATGGGTAGGGCACTTGGAGCTAGGGTTAGGGTTCCTATGGGTAGGGCCCTTGGAGCTAGGGTTAGGGTTCCTATGGGTAGGGGTTCCCGCCCTAGCGTTAGGGTTCCTATGGGTAGGGCCCTTGGAGCTAGGGTTAGGGTTCCTACGGGTAGGGCCCTGGGAGGTAGGGTTAGGGTTCCTACGGGTAGGGCCCTTGGATCTAGGGTTAGGGTTCCTATGTGTAGGGCCCTTGGAGCTAGGGTTAGGGTTCCTATGGGTAGGGCCCTTGGAGCTAGGGTTAGGGTTCCTATGGGTAGGGCACTTGGAGCTAGGGTTAGGGTTCCTATGGGTAGGGCCCTTGGAGCAAGGGTTAGGGTTCCTATGGGTAGGGCTTCCCGCCCTAGCGTTAGGGTTCCTATGGGTAGGGCCCTTGGAGCTAGCGTTAGGGTTCCTATGGGTAGGGCCCTTGGAGCTAGGGTTAGGGTTCCTATGGGTAGGGTACTTGGAGCTAGTGTTAGGGTTCCTAAGGGTAGGGCCCTTGGAGCTAGGGTTAGGGTTCCTATGGGTAGGGCACTTGGAGCTAGGGTTAGGGTTCCTATGGGTAGGGCCCTTGGAGCTAGGGTTAGGGTTCCTATGGGTAGGGGTTCCCGCCCTAGCGTTAGGGTTCCTATGGGTAGGTCCCTTGGAGCTAGGGTTAGTGTTCCTACGGGTAGGTCCCTTGGAGCTAGGGTTAGGGTTCCTATGGGTAGGGCCCTTGGAGCTAGGGTTAGGGTTCCTATGGGTAGGGCACTTGGATCTAGGGTTAGGGTTCCTATGGGTAGGGCACTTGGAGCTAGGGTTAGTGTTCCTATGGGTAGGTCCCTTGGAGCTAGGGTTAGGGTTCCTAAGGGTAGGGCTTCCCGCCCTAGCGTTAGGGTTCCTATGGGTAGGGCAATTGGAGCTAGCGTTAGGGTTCCTATGGGTAGGGCACTTGGAGCTAGGGTTAGGGTTCCTATGGGTAGGTCCCTTGGAGCTAGGGTTAGGGTTCCTATGGGTAGGGCACTTGGAACTAGGGTTAGGGTTCCTATGGGTAGGGCACTTGGAGCTAGGGTTAGGGTTCCTATGGGTAGGGCACTTGGAGCTAGGGTTAGGGTTCCTATGGGTAGGGCCCTTGGAGCTAGCGTTAGGGTTCCTATGGGTAGGGCCCTTGGAGATAGGGTTAGGGTTCCTATGGGTACGGCTTCCCGCCCTAGCGTTAGGGTTCCTATGGGTAGGGCCCTTGGAGCTAGGGTTAGGGTTCCTATGGGTAGGGCTTCCCGCCCTAGCGTTAGGGTTCCTATGTGTAGGGCCCTTGGAGCTAGGGTTAGGGTTCCTATGGGTAGGGCTTCCCACCCTAGCGTTAGGGTTCCTATGGGTAGGGCCCTTGGAGCTAGCGTTAGGGTTCCTATGGGTAGGGCCCTTGGAGCTAGGGTTAGCGTTCCTATGGGTAGGGCACTTGGAGCTAGGGTTAGGGTTCCTATGGGTAGGGCCCTTGGAGCTAGGGTCAGGGTTCCTATGGGTAGGGCCCTTGGAGCTAGGGTCAGGGTTCCTATGGGTAGGGCCCTTGGAGCTAGGGTTAGGGTTCCTATGGGTAGGGCACTTGGAGCTAGGGTTAGGGTTCCTATGGGTAGGGCCCTTGGAGCTAGGGTTAGGGTTCCTATGGGTAGGGGTTCCCGCCCTAGCGTTAGGGTTCCTATGGGTAGGGCCCTTGGAGCTAGGGTTAGGGTTCCTACGGGTAGGGCCCTGGGAGGTAGGGTTAGGGTTCCTAAGGGTAGGGCCCTTGGATCTAGGGTTAGGGTTCCTATGTGTAGGGCCCTTGGAGCTAGGGTTAGGGTTCCTATGGGTAGGGCCCTTGGAGCTAGGGTTAGGGTTCCTATGGGTAGGGCACTTGGAGCTAGGGTTAGGGTTCCTATGGGTAGGGCCCTTGGAGCAAGGGTTAGGGTTCCTATGGGTAGGGCTTCCCGCCCTAGCGTTAGGGTTCCTATGGGTAGGGCCCTTGGAGCTAGCGTTAGGGTTCCTATGGGTAGGGCCCTTGGAGCTAGGGTTAGGGTTCCTATGGGTAGGGTACTTGGAGCTAGTGTTAGGGTTCCTAAGGGTAGGGCCCTTGGAGCTAGGGTTAGGGTTCCTATGGGTAGGGCACTTGGAGCTAGGGTTAGGGTTCCTATGGGTAGGGCCCTTGGAGCTAGGGTTAGGGTTCCTATGGGTAGGGGTTCCCGCCCTAGCGTTAGGGTTCCTATGGGTAGGTCCCTTGGAGCTAGGGTTAGTGTTCCTACGGGTAGGTCCCTTGGAGCTAGGGTTAGGGTTCCTATGGGTAGGGCCCTTGGAGCTAGGGTTAGGGTTCCTATGGGTAGGGCACTTGGATCTAGGGTTAGGGTTCCTATGGGTAGGGCACTTGGAGCTAGGGTTAGTGTTCCTATGGGTAGGTCCCTTGGAGCTAGGGTTAGGGTTCCTAAGGGTAGGGCTTCCCGCCCTAGCGTTAGGGTTCCTATGGGTAGGGCAATTGGAGCTAGCGTTAGGGTTCCTATGGGTAGGGCACTTGGAGCTAGGGTTAGGGTTCCTATGGGTAGGTCCCTTGGAGCTAGGGTTAGGGTTCCTATGGGTAGGGCACTTGGAATTAGGGTTAGGGTTCCTTTGGGTAGGGCACTTGGAGCTAGGGTTAGGGTTCCTATGGGTAGGGCACTTGGAGCTAGGGTTAGGGTTCCTATGGGTAGGGCCCTTGGAGCTAGCGTTAGGGTTCCTATGGGTAGGGCCCTTGGAGATAGGGTTAGGGTTCCTATGGGTACGGCTTCCCGCCCTAGCGTTAGGGTTCCTATGGGTAGGGCCCTTGGAGCTAGGGTTAGGGTTCCTATGGGTAGGGCTTCCCGCCCTAGCGTTAGGGTTCCTATGTGTAGGGCCCTTGGAGCTAGGGTTAGGGTTCCTATGGGTAGGGCTTCCCACCCTAGCGTTAGGGTTCCTATGGGTAGGGCCCTTGGAGCTAGCGTTAGGGTTCCTATGGGTAGGGCCCTTGGAGCTAGGGTTAGCGTTCCTATGGGTAGGGCACTTGGAGCTAGGGTTAGGGTTCCTATGGGTAGGGCCCTTGGAGCTAGGGTCAGGGTTCCTATGGGTAGGGCCCTTGGAGCTAGGGTCAGGGTTCTTATGGGTAGGGCCCTTGGAGCTAGGGTCAGGGTTCCTATGGGTAGGGCCCTTGGAGCTAGGGTTAGGGTTCCTATGGGTAGGGCACTTGGAGCTAGGGTTAGGGTTCCTATGGGTAGGGCACTTGGAGCTAGGGTTAGTGTTCCTATGGGTACGTCCCTTGGAGCTAGGGTTAGGGTTCCTAAGGGTAGGGCTTCCCGCCCTAGCGTTAGGGTTCCTATGGGTAGGGCAATTGGAGCTAGCGTTAGGGTTCCTATGGGTAGGGCACTTGGAGCTAGGGTTAGGGTTCCTATGGGTAGGTCCCTTGGAGCTAGGGTTAGGGTTCCTATGGGTAGGGCACTTGGAACTAGGGTTAGGGTTCCTATGGGTAGGGCACTTGGAGATAGGGTTAGGGTTCCTATGGGAAGGGCACTTGGAGCTAGGGTTAGGGTTCCTATGGGTAGGGCCCTTGGAGCTAGCGTTAGGGTTCCTATGGGTAGGGCACTTGGAGCTAGGGTTAGGGTTCCTATGGGTACGGCTTCCCGCCCTAGCGTTAGGGTTCCTATGGGTAGGGCACTTGGAGCTAGGGTTAGGGTTCCTATGGGTAGGGCTCTTGGAGCTAGGGTTAGGGTTCCTATGGGTAGGGCACTTGGAGCTAGGGTTAGGGTTCCTATGGGTAGGGCTTCCCACCCTAGCGTTAGCGTTCCTATGGGTAGGGCCCTTGGAGCTAGGGTTAGGGTTCCTATGGGTAGGGCCCTTGGAGCTAGGGTTAGGGTTCCTATGGGTAGGGCCCTTGGAGCTAGGGTTAGGGTTCCTATGGGTAGGGCACTTGGAGCTAGGGTTAGGGTTCCTATGGGTAGGGCCCTTGGAGCAAGGGTTAGGGTTCCTATGGGTAGGGCTTCCCGCCCTAGCGTTAGGGTTCCTATGGGTAGGGCCCTTGGAGCTAGCGTTAGGGTTCCTATGGGTAGGGCCCTTGGAGCTAGGGTTAGGGTTCCTATGGGTAGGGTACTTGGAGCTAGTGTTAGGGTTCCTAAGGGTAGGGCCCTTGGAGCTAGGGTTAGGGTTCCTATGGGTAGGGCACTTGGAGCTAGGGTTAGGGTTCCTATGGGTAGGGCCCTTGGAGCTAGGGTTAGGGTTCCTATGGGTAGGGGTTCCCGCCCTAGCGTTAGGGTTCCTATGGGTAGGGCCCTTGGAGCTAGGGTTAGGGTTCCTACGGGTAGGGCCCTGGGAGGTAGGGTTAGGGTTCCTACGGGTAGGGCCCTTGGATCTAGGGTTAGGGTTCCTATGTGTAGGGCTTCCCGCCCTAGCGTTAGGGTTCCTATGGGTAGGGCCCTTGGAGCTAGGGTTAGGGTTCCTACGGGTGTTGCTCTTGGAGCTTGGGTTAGGGTTCCTATGGGTAGGGCCCTTGGAGTTAGGGTTAGGGTTCCTATGGGTAGGGCTTCCCGCCCTAGCGTTAGGGTTCCTATGGGTAGGGCCCTTGGAGCTAGGGTTAGGGTTCCTATGGGTAGGGCCCTTGGCGCCAGGGTTAGGGTTCCTATGGGTAGGACCCTTGGAGCTAGGGTTAGGGTTCCTATGGGTAGGGCCCTTTGAGCTAGGGTTAGGGTTCCTATGGTTAGGGCCCTTGGAGCTAGGGTTAGGGTTCCTATGGGTAGGGCCCTTGGAGCTAGGGTTAGGGTTCCTATGGGTAGGGCACTTGGAGCTAGGGTTAGGGTTCCAATGGGTAGGGCACCTGGAGCTAGGGTTAGGGTTCCTATGGGTAGGGCTTCCCGCCCTAAGGTAAGGGTTGCTATGGGTAGGGCCCTTGGAGCTAGGGTTAGGGTTCCTATGGGTAGGGCACTTGGAGCTAGGTTTAGGGTTCCTATGGGTAGGGCCCTTGGAGCTAGGGTTAGGGTTCCTATGGGTAGGGCCCTTTGAGCTAGGGTTAGGGTTCCTATGGTTAGGGCCCTTGGAGCTAGGGTTAGGGTTCCTATGGGTAGGGCCCTTGGAGCTAGGGTTAGGGTTCCTATGGGTAGGGCACTTGGAGCTAGGGTTAGGGTTCCAATGGGTAGGGCACCTGGAGCTAGGGTTAGGGTTCCTATGGTTAGGGCCCTTGGAGCTAGGGTTAGGGTTCCTATGGGTAGGGCCCTTGGAGCTAGGGTTAGGGTTCCTATGGGTAGGGCACTTGGAGCTAGGGTTAGGGTTCCTATGGGTAGGTCCCTTGGAGCTAGGGTTAGGGTTCCTATGGGTAGGGCACTTGGAACTAGGGTTAGGGTTCCTATGGGTAGGGCACTTGGAGATAGGGTTAGGGTTCCTATGGGTAGGGCACTTGGAGCTAGGGTTAGGGTTCCTATGGGTAGGGCCCTTGGAGCTAGCGTTAGGGTTCCTATGGGTAGGGCACTTGGAGCTAGGGTTAGGGTTCCTATGGGTACGGCTTCCCGCCCTAGCGTTAGGGTTCCTATGGGTAGGGCACTTGGAGCTAGGGTTAGGGTTCCTATGGGTAGGGCTCTTGGAGCTAGGGTTAGGGTTCCTATGGGTAGGGCACTTGGAGCTAGGGTTAGGGTTCCTATGGGTAGGGCTTCCCACCCTAGCGTTAGCGTTCCTATGGGTAGGGCCCTTGGAGCTAGGGTTAGGGTTCCTACGGGTGTTGCTCTTGGAGCTTGGGTTAGGGTTCCTATGGGTAGGGCCCTTGGAGCTAGGGTTAGGGTTCCTATGGGTAGGGCCCTTGGCGCCAGGGTTAGGGTTCCTATGGGTAGGACCCTTGGAGCTAGGGTTAGGGTTCCTATGGGTAGGGCCCTTTGAGCTAGGGTTAGGGTTCCTATGGGTAGGGCCCTTGGAGCTAGGGTTAGGGTTCCTATGGGTAGGGCCCTTGGAGCTAGGGTTAGGGTTCCTATGGGTAGGGCACTTGGAGCTAGGGTTAGGGTTCCAATGGGTAGGGCACCTGGAGCTAGGGTTAGGGTTCCTATGGGTAGGGCTTCCCGCCCTAAGGTAAGGGTTCCTATGGGTAGGGCCCTTGGAGCTAGGGTTAGGGTTCCTATGGGTAGGGCACTTGGAGCTAGGGTTAGGGTTCCTATGGGTAGGGCCCTTGGAGCTAGGGTTAGGGTTCCTATGGGTAGGGCCCTTTGAGCTAGGGTTAGGGTTCCTATGGTTAGGGCCCTTGGAGCTAGGGTTAGGGTTCCTATGGGTAGGGCCCTTGGAGCTAGGGTTAGGGTTCCTATGGGTAGGGCACTTGGAGCTAGGGTTAGGGTTCCAATGGGTAGGGCACCTGGAGCTAGGTTAGGGTTCCTATGGGTAGGGCCCTTTGAGCTAGGTTAGGGTTCCTATGGTTAGGGCCCTTGGAGCTAGGGTTAGGTTCCTATGGGTAGGGCCCTTGGAGCTAGGGTTTGGGTTCCTATGGGTAGTGCACTTGGAGCTAGGGTTAGGGTACCTATGGGTAGGTCCCTTGGAGCTAGGGTTAGGGTTCCTATGGGTAGGTCCCTTGGAGCTAGGGTTAGGGTTCCTATGGGTAGGGCACTTGGAACTAGGGTTAGGGTTCCTATGGGTAGGGCACTTGGAACTAGGGTTAGGGTTCCTATGGGTAGGGCACTTGGAGCTAGGGTTAGGGTTCCTATGGGTAGGGCCCTTGGAGCTAGCGTTAGGGTTCCTATGGGTAGGGCACTTGGAGCTAGGGTTAGGGTTCCTATGGGTACGGCATCCCGCCCTAGCGTTAGGGTTCCTATGGGTAGGGCACTTGGAGCTAGGGTTAGGGTTCCTATGGGTAGGGCTCTTGGAGCTAGGGTTAGGGTTCCTATGGGTAGGGCACTTGGAGCTAGGGTTAGGGTTCCTATGGGTAGGGCTTACCACCCTAGCGTTAGCGTTCCTATGGGTAGGGCCCTTGGAGCTAGGGTTAGGGTTCCTATGGGTAGGGCCCTTGGAGCTAGGGTTAGGGTTCCTATGGGTAGGGCCCTTGGAGCTAGGGTTAGGGTTCCTATGGGTAGGGCACTTGGAGCTAGGGTTAGGGTTCCTATGGGTAGGGCCCTTGGAGCAAGGGTTAGGGTTCCTATGGGTAGGGCTTCCCGCCCTAGCGTTAGGGTTCCTATGGGTAGGGCCCTTGGAGCTAGCGTTAGGGTTCCTATGGGTAGGGCCCTTGGAGCTAGGGTTAGGGTTCCTATGGGTAGGGTACTTGGAGCTAGTGTTAGGGTTCCTAAGGGTAGGGCCCTTGGAGCTAGGGTTAGGGTTCCTATGGGTAGGGGTTCCCGCCCTAGCGTTAGGGTTCCTATGGGTAGGGCCCTTGGAGCTAGGGTTAGGGTTCCTACGGGTAGGGCCCTGGGAGGTAGGGTTAGGGTTCCTACGGGTAGGGCCCTTGGATCTAGGGTTAGGGTTCCTATGTGTAGGGCTTCCCGCCCTAGCGTTAGGGTTCCTATGGGTAGGGCCCTTGGAGCTAGGGTTAGGGTTCCTACGGGTGTTGCTCTTGGAGCTTGGGTTAGGGTTCCTATGGGTAGGGCCCTTGGAGTTAGGGTTAGGGTTCCTATGGGTAGGGCTTCCCGCCCTAGCGTTAGGGTTCCTATGGGTAGGGCCCTTGGAGCTAGGGTTAGGGTTCCTATGGGTAGGGCCCTTGGCGCCAGGGTTAGGGTTCCTATGGGTAGGACCCTTGGAGCTAGGGTTAGGGTTCCTATGGGTAGGGCCCTTTGAGCTAGGGTTAGGGTTCCTATGGTTAGGGCCCTTGGAGCTAGGGTTAGGGTTCCTATGGGTAGGGCACTTGGAGCTAGGGTTAGGGTTCCAATGGGTAGGGCACCTGGAGCTAGGGTTAGGGTTCCTATGGGTAGGGCTTCCCGCCCTAAGGTAAGGGTTCCTATGGGTAGGGCCCTTGGAGCTAGGGTTAGGGTTCCTATGGGTAGGGCACTTGGAGCTAGGGTTAGGGTTCCTATGGGTAGGGCCCTTGGAGCTAGGGTTAGGGTTCCTATGGGTAGGGCCCTTTGAGCTAGGGTTAGGGTTCCTATGGTTAGGGCCCTTGGAGCTAGGGTTAGGGTTCCTATGGGTAGGGCCCTTGGAGCTAGGGTTAGGGTTCCTATGGGTAGGGCACTTGGAGCTAGGGTTAGGGTTCCAATGGGTAGGGCACCTGGAGCTAGGGTTAGGGTTCCTATGGGTAGGGCCCTTTGAGCTAGGGTTAGGGTTCCTATGGTTAGGGCCCTTGGAGCTAGGGTTAGGGTTCCTATGGGTAGGGCCCTTGGAGCTAGGGTTAGGGTTCCTATGGGTAGGGCACTTGGAGCTAGGGTTAGGGTTCCTATGGGTAGGGCTTCCCGCCCTAAGGTAAGGGTTCCTATGGGTAGGGCCCTTGGAGCTAGGGTTAGTGTTCCTATGGGTAGGGCCCTTGGAGCTAGGGTTAGGGTTCCTATGGGTAGGGCCCTTGGAGCTAGCGTTAGGGTTCCTATGGGTAGGGCACTTGGAGCTAGGGTTAGGGTTCCTATGGGTACGGCTTCCCGCCCTAGCATTAGGGTTCCTATGGGTAGGGCACTTGGAGCTAGGGTTAGGGTTCCTATGGGTAGGGCTCTTGGAGCTAGGGTTAGGGTTCCTATGGGTAGGGCACTTGGAGCTAGGGTTAGGGTTCCTATGGGTAGGGCTTCCCACCCTAGCGTTAGCGTTCCTATGGGTAGGGCCCTTGGAGCTAGGGTTAGGGTTCCTATGGGTAGGGCCCTTGGATCTAGGGTTAGGGTTCCTATGGGTAGGGCCCTTGGAGCTAGGGTTAGGGTTCCTATGGGTAGGGCCCTTGGAGCTAGGGTTAGGGTTCCTATGGGTAGGGCACTTGGAGCTAGGGTTAGGGTTCCTATGGGTAGGGCCCTTGGAGCAAGGGTTAGGGTTCCTATGGGTAGGGCTTCCCGCCCTAGCGTTAGGGTTCCTATGGGTAGGGCCCTTGGAGCTAGCGTTAGGGTTCCTATGGGTAGGGCCCTTGGAGATAGGGTTAGGGTTCCTATGGGTAGGGTACTTGGAGCTAGTGTTAGGGTTCCTAAGGGTAGGGCCCTTGGAGCTAGGGTTAGGGTTCCTATGGGTAGGGCACTTGGAGCTAGGGTTAGGGTTCCTATGGGTAGGGCCCTTGGAGCTAGGGTTAGGGTTCCTATGGGTAGGGGTTCCCGCCCTAGCGTTAGGGTTCCTATGGGTAGGGCCCTTGGAGCTAGGGTTAGGGTTCCTACGGGTAGGGCCCTGGGAGGTAGGGTTAGGGTTCCTACGGGTAGGGCCCTTGGATCTAGGGTTAGGGTTCCTATGTGTAGGGCTTCCCGCCCTAGCGTTAGGGTTCCTATGGGTAGGGCCCTTGGAGCTAGGGTTAGGGTTCCTACGGGTGTTGCTCTTGGAGCTTGGGTTAGGGTTCCTATGGGTAGGGCCCTTGGAGTTAGGGTTAGGGTTCCTATGGGTAGGGCTTCCCGCCCTAGCGTTAGGGTTCCTATGGGTAGGGCCCTTGGAGCTAGGGTTAGGGTTCCTATGGGTAGGGCCCTTGGCGCCAGGGTTAGGGTTCCTATGGGTAGGACCCTTGGAGCTAGGGTTAGGGTTCCTATGGGTAGGGCCCTTTGAGCTAGGGTTAGGGTTCCTATGGTTAGGGCCCTTGGAGCTAGGGTTAGGGTTCCTATGGGTAGGGCCCTTGGAGCTAGGGTTAGGGTTCCTATGGGTAGGGCACTTGGAGCTAGGGTTAGGGTTCCAATGGGTAGGGCACCTGGAGCTAGGGTTAGGGTTCCTATGGGTAGGGCTTCCCGCCCTAAGGTAAGGGTTCCTATGGGTAGGGCCCTTGGAGCTAGGGTTAGGGTTCCTATGGGTAGGGCCCTTGGAGCTAGGGTTAGGGTTCCTATGGGTAGGGCCCTTGGAGCTAGGGTTAGGGTTCCTATGTGTAGGGCCCTTGGAGCTAGGGTTAGGGTTCCTATGGGTAGGGCCCTTGGAGCTAGGGTTAGGGTTCCTATGGGTAGGGCCCTTGGAGCTAGGGTTAGGGTTCCTATGGGTAGGGCCCTTTGAGCTAGGGTTAGGGTTCCTATGGGTAGGGCACTTGGAGCTAGGGTTAGGGTTCCTATGGGTAGGGCCCTTGGAGCTAGGGTTAGGGTTCCTATGGGTAGGGCTTCCCACCCTAGCGTTAGGGTTCCTATGGGTAGGGCCCTTGGAGCTAGCGTTAGGGTTCCTATGGGTAGGGCCCTTGGAGCTAGGGTTAGGGTTCCTATGGGTAGGGTACTTGGAGCTAGTGTTAGGGTTCCTATGGGTAGGGCCCTTGGAGCTAGGGTTAGGGTTCCTATGGGTAGGGCACTTGGAGCTAGGGTTAGGGTTCCTATGGGTAGGGCCCTTGGAGCTAGGGTTAGGGTTCCTATGGGTAGGGGTTCCCGCCCTAGCGTTAGGGTTCCTATGGGTAGGTCCCTTGGAGCTAGGGTTAGTGTTCCTATGGGTAGGTCCCTTGGAGCTAGGGTTAGGGTTCCTATGGGTAGGGCCCTTGGAGCTAGGGTTAGGGTTCCTATGGGTAGGGCACTTGGATCTAGGGTTAGGGTTCCTATGGGTAGGGCACTTGGAGCTAGGGTTAGTGTTCCTATGGGTAGGTCCCTTGGAGCTAGGGTTAGGATTCCTAAGGGTAGGGCTTCCCGCCCTAGCGTTAGGGTTCCTATGGGTAGGGCAATTGGAGCTAGCGTTAGGGTTCCTATGGGTAGGGCACTTGGAGCTAGGGTTAGGGTTCCTATGGGTAGGTCCCTTGGAGCTAGGGTTAGGGTTCCTATGGGTAGGGCACTTGGAACTAGGGTTAGGGTTCCTATGGGTAGGGCACTTGGAGCTAGGGTTAGGGTTCCTATGGGTAGGGCACTTGGAGCTAGGGTTAGGGTTCCTATGGGTAGGGCCCTTGGAGCTAGCGTTAGGGTTCCTATGGGTAGGGCCCTTGGAGCTAGGGTTAGGGTTCCTATGGGTACGGCTTCCCGCCCTAGCGTTAGGGTTCCTATGGGTAGGGCCCTTGGAGCTAGGGTTAGGGTTCCTATGGGTAGGGCACTTGGAGCTAGGGTTAGTGTTACTATGGGTAGGTCCCTTGGAGCTAGGGTTAGGATTCCTAAGGGTAGGGCTTCCCGCCCTAGCGTTAGGGTTCCTATGGGTAGGGCAATTGGAGCTAGCGTTAGGGTTCCTATGGGTAGGGCACTTGGAGCTAGGGTTAGGGTTCCTATGGGTAGGTCCCTTGGAGCTAGGGTTAGGGTTCCTATGGGTAGGGCACTTGGAACTAGGGTTAGGGTTCCTATGGGTAGGGCACTTGGAGCTAGGGTTAGGGTTCCTATGGGTAGGGCACTTGGAGCTAGGGTTAGAGTTCCTATGGGTAGGGCCCTTGGAGCTAGCGTTAGGGTTCCTATGGGTAGGGCCCTTGGAGCTAGGGTTAGGGTTCCTATGGGTACGGCTTCCCGCCCTAGCATTAGGGTTCCTATGGGTAGGGCCCTTGGAGCTAGGGTTAGGGTTCCTATGGGTAGGGCACTTGGAGCTAGGGTTAGGGTTCCTATGGGTAGGGCTTCCCACCCTAGCGTTAGGGTTCCTATGGGTAGGGCCCTTGGAGCTAGGGTTAGGGTTCCTATGGGTAGGGCCCTTGGATCTAGGGTTAGGGTTCCTATGGGTAGGGCCCTTGGAGCTAGGGTTAGGGTTCCTATGGGTAGGGCCCTTGGAGCTAGGGTTAGGGTTCCTATGGGTAGGGCCCTTGGAGCTAGGGTTAGGGTTCCTATGGGTAGGACCCTTGGAGCTAGGGTTAGGGTTCCTATGGGTAGGGCCCTTGGAGCTAGGGTTAGGGTTCCTATGGGTAGGGCCCTTGGAGCTAGGGTTAGGGTTCCTATGGGTAGGGCCCTTGGAGCTAGGGTTAGGGTTCCTATGGGTAGGGCCCTTGGAGCTAGGGTTAGGGTTCCTATTGGTAGGGCACTTGGAGCTAGGGTTAGGGTTCCTATGGGTAGGGCCCTTGGCGCCAGGGTTAGGGTTCCTATGGGTAGGACCCTTGGAGCTAGGGTTAGGGTTCCTATGGGTAGGGCCCTTGGAGCTAGGGTTAGGGTTCCTATGGGTAGGGCCCTTGGAGCTAGGGTTAGGGTTCCTATTGGTAGGGCACTTGGAGCTAGGGTTAGGGTTCCTATGGGTAGGGCCCTTGGCGCCAGGGTTAGGGTTCCTATGGGTAGGACCCTTGGAGCTAGGGTTAGGGTTCCTATGGGTAGGGCCCTTTGAGCTAGGGTTAGGGTTCCTATGGTTAGGGCCCTTGGAGCTAGGGTTAGGATTCCTAAGGGTAGGGCTTCCCGCCCTAGCGTTAGGGTTCCTATGGGTAGGGCAATTGGAGCTAGCGTTAGGGTTCCTATGGGTAGGGCACTTGGAGCTAGGGTTAGGGTTCCTATGGGTAGGTCCCTTGGAGCTAGGGTTAGGGTTCCTATGGGTAGGGCACTTGGAACTAGGGTTAGGGTTCCTATGGGTAGGGCACTTGGAGCTAGGGTTAGGGTTCCTATGGGTAGGGCACTTGGAGCTAGGGTTAGGGTTCCTATGGGTAGGGCCCTTGGAGCTAGCGTTAGGGTTCCTATGGGTAGGGCCCTTGGAGCTAGGGTTAGGGTTCCTATGGGTACGGCTTCCCGCCCTAGCGTTAGGGTTCCTATGGGTAGGGCCCTTGGAGCTAGGGTTAGGGTTCCTATGGGTAGGGCACTTGGAGCTAGGGTTAGTGTTCCTATGGGTAGGTCCCTTGGAGCTAGGGTTAGGATTCCTAAGGGTAGGGCTTCCCGCCCTAGCGTTAGGGTTCCTATGGGTAGGGCAATTGGAGCTAGCGTTAGGGTTCCTATGGGTAGGAGACTTGGAGCTAGGGTTAGGGTTCCTATGGGTAGGTCCCTTGGAGCTAGGGTTAGGGTTCCTATGGGTAGGGCACTTGGAACTAGGGTTAGGGTTCCTATGGGTAGGGCACTTGGAGCTAGGGTTAGGGTTCCTATGGGTAGGGCACTTGGAGCTAGGGTTAGGGTTCCTATGGGTAGGGCCCTTGGAGCTAGCGTTAGGGTTCCTATGGGTAGGGCCCTTGGAGCTAGGGTTAGGGTTCCTATGGGTACGGCTTCCCGCCCTAGCGTTAGGGTTCCTATGGGTAGGGCCCTTGGAGCTAGGGTTAGGGTTCCTATGGGTAGGGCACTTGGAGCTAGGGTTAGGGTTCCTATGGGTAGGGCTTCCCACCCTAGCGATAGCGTTCCTATGGGTAGGGCCCTTGGAGCTAGGGTTAGGGTTCCTATGGGTAGGGCCCTTGGATCTAGGGTTAGGGTTCCTATGGGTAGGGCCCTTGGAGCTAGGGTTAGGGTTCCTATGGGTAGGGCCCTTGGAGCTAGGGTTAGGGTTCCTATGGGTAGGGCCCTTGGAGCTAGGGTTAGGGTTCCTATGGGTAGGGCCCTTGGAGCTAGGGTTAGGGTTCCTATGGGTAGGGCCCTTGGAGCTAGGGTTAGGGTTCCTATGGGTAGGGCCCTTGGAGCTAGGGTTAGGGTTCCTATGGGTAGGGCCCTTGGAGCTAGGGTTAGGGTTCCTATTGGTAGGGCACTTGGAGCTAGGGTTAGGGTTCCTATGGGTAGGGCCCTTGGAGCCAGGGTTAGGGTTCCTATGGGTAGGACCCTTGGAGCTAGGGTTAGGGTTCCTATGGGTAGGGCCCTTTGAGCTAGGGTTAGGGTTCCTATGGTTAGGGCCCTTGGAGCTAGGGTTAGGGTTCCTATGGGTAGGGCCCTTGGAGCTAGGGTTAGGGTTCCTATGGGTAGGGCACTTGGAGCTAGGGTTAGGGTTCCAATGGGTAGGGCACCTGGAGCTAGGGTTAGGGTTCCTATGGGTAGGGCAAAAGGAGCTAGGGTAAGGGTTCCTATGGGTAGGGCCCTTGGAGCTAGGGTTAGGGTTCCTATGGGTAGGGCACTTGGAGCTAGGGTTAGGGTTCCTATGGGTAGGGCCCTTGGAGCTAGGGTTAGGGTTCCTATGGGTAGGGCCCTTTGAGCTAGGGTTAGGGTTCCTATGGTTAGGGCCCTTGGAGCTAGGGTTAGGGTTCCTATGGGTAGGGCCCTTGGAGCTAGGGTTAGGGTTCCTATGGGTAGGGCACTTGGAGCTAGGGTTAGGGTTCCAATGGGTAGGGCACCTGGAGCTAGGGTTAGGGTTCCTATGGGTAGGGCCCTTTGAGCTAGGGTTAGGGTTCCTATGGTTAGGGCCCTTGGAGCTAGGGTTAGGGTTCCTATGGGTAGGGCCCTTGGAGCTAGGGTTAGGGTTCCTATGGGTAGGGCACTTGGAGCTAGGGTTAGGGTTCCAATGGGTAGGGCACCTGGAGCTAGGGTTAGGGTTCCTATGGGTAGGGCTTCCCGCCCTAAGGTAAGGGTTCCTATGGGTAGGGCCCTTGGAGCTAGGGTTAGGGTTCCTATGGGTAGGGCCCTTGGAGCTAGGGTTAGGGTTCCTATGGGTAGGGCCGTTGGAGCTAGGGTTAGGGTTCCTATGTGTAGGGCCCTTGGAGCTAGGGTTAGGGTTCCTATGGGTAGGGCCCTTGGAGCTAGGGTTAGGGTTCCTATGGGTAGGGCCCTTGGAGCTAGGGTTAGGGTTCCTATGGGTAGGGCCCTTGGAGCTAGGGTTAGGGTTCCTATGGGTAGGGCCCTTGGAGCTAGGGTTAGGGTTCCTATGGGTAGGGCACTTGGAGCTAGGGTTAGGGATCCTATGGGTAGGGCCCTTGGAGCTAGGGTTAGGGTTCCTATGGGTAGGGCTTCCCACCCTAGCGTTAGGGTTCCTATGGGTAGGGCCCTTGGAGCTAGCGTTAGGGTTCCTATGGGTAGGGCCCTTGGAGCTAGGGTTAGGGTTCCTATGGGTAGGGTACTTGGAGCTAGTGTTAGGGTTCCTATGGGTAGGGCCCTTGGAGCTAGGGTTAGGGTTCCTATGGGTAGGGCACTTGGAGCTAGGGTTAGGGTTCCTATGGGTAGGGCCCTTGGAGCTAGGGTTAGGGTTCCTATGGGTAGGGGTTCCCGCCCTAGCGTTAGGGTTCCTATGGGTAGGTCCCTTGGAGCTAGGGTTAGTGTTCCTATGGGTAGGTCCCTTGGAGCTAGGGTTAGGGTTCCTATGGGTAGGGCCCTTGGAGCTAGGGTTAGGGTTCCTATGGGTAGGGCACTTGGATCTAGGGTTAGGGTTCCTATGGGTAGGGCACTTGGAGCTAGGGTTAGTGTTCCTATGGGTAGGTCCCTTGGAGCTAGGGTTAGGGTTCCTAAGGGTAGGGCTTCCCGCCCTAGCGTTAGGGTTCCTATGGGTAGGGCAATTGGAGCTAGCGTTAGGGTTCCTATGGGTAGGGCACTTGGAGCTAGGGTTAGGGTTCCTATGGGTAGGTCCCTTGGAGCTAGGGTTAGGGTTCCTATGGGTAGGGCACTTGGAACTAGGGTTAGGGTTCCTATGGGTAGGGCACTTGGAGCTAGGGTTAGGGTTCCTATGGGTAGGGCACTTGGAGCTAGGGTTAGGGTTCCTATGGGTAGGGCCCTTGGAGCTAGCGTTAGGGTTCCTATGGGTAGGGCCCTTGGAGCTAGGGTTAGGGTTCCTATGGGTACGGCTTCCCGCCCTAGCGTTAGGGTTCCTATGGGTAGGGCCCTTGGAGCTAGGGTTAGGGTTCCTATGGGTAGGGCACTTGGAGCTAGGGTTAGGGTTCCTATGGGTAGGGCTTCCCACCCTAGCGTTAGGGTTCCTATGGGTAGGGCCCTTGGAGCTAGGGTTAGGGTTCCTATGGGTAGGGCCCTTGGAGCTAGGGTTAGGGTTCCTATGGGTAGGGCCCTTGGAGCTAGGGTTAGGGTTCCTATGGGTAGGGCCCTTTGAGCTAGGGTTAGGGTTCCTATGGGTAGGGCCCTTGGCGCCAGGGTTAGGGTTCCTATGGGTAGGACCCTTGGAGCTAGGGTCAGGGTTCCTATGGGTAGGGCTTCCCACCCTAGCGTTAGGGTTCCTATGGGTAGGGCCCTTGGAGCTAGGGTTAGGGTTCCTATGGGTAGGGCCCTTGGAGCTAGGGTTAGGGTTCCTATGGGTAGGGCCCTTGGAGCTAGGGTTAGGGTTCCTATGGGTAGGGCCCTTGGAGCTAGGGTTAGGGTTCCTATGGGTAGGGCCCTTGGAGCTAGGGTTAGGGTTCCTATGGGTAGGGCCCTTTGAGCTAGGGTTAGGGTTCCTATGGTTAGGGCCCTTGGAGCTAGGGTTAGGGTTCCTATGGGTAGGGCCCTTGGAGCTAGGGATAGGGTTCCTATGGGTAGGGCACTTGGAGCTAGGGTTAGGGTTCCAATGGGTAGGGCACCTGGAGCTAGGGTTAGGGTTCCTATGGGTAGGGCTTCCCGCCCTAAGGTAAGGGTTCCTATGGGTAGGGCCCTTGGAGCTAGGGTTAGGGTTCCTATGGGTAGGGCACTTGGAGCTAGGGTTAGGGTTCCTATGGGTAGGGCCCTTGGAGCTAGGGTTAGGGTTCCTATGGGTAGGGCCCTTTGAGCTAGGGTTAGGGTTCCTATGGTTAGGGCCCTTGGAGCTAGGGTTAGGGTTCCTATGGGTAGGGCCCTTGGAGCTAGGGTTAGGGTTCCTATGGGTAGGGCACTTGGAGCTAGGGTTAGGGTTCCAATGGGTAGGGCACCTGGAGCTAGGGTTAGGGTTCCTATGGGTAGGGCCCTTTGAGCTAGGGTTAGGGTTCCTATGGTTAGGGCCCTTGGAGCTAGGGTTAGGGTTCCTATGGGTAGGGCCCTTGGAGCTATGTTTAGTTTTCCTATGGGTAGGGCACTTGGAGCTAGGGTTAGGGTTCCAATGGGTAGGGCACCTGGAGCTAGGGTTAGGGTTCCTATGGGTAGGGCTTCCCGCCCTAAGGTAAGGGTTCCTATGGGTAGGGCCCTTGGAGCTAGGGTTAGGGTTCCTATGGGTAGGTCCCTTGGAGCTAGGGTTAGGGTTCCTATGGGTAGGGCACTTGGAACTAGGGTTAGGGTTCCTATGGGTAGGGCACTTGGAGCTAGGGTTAGGGTTCCTATGGGTAGGGCACTTGGAGCTAGGGTTAGGGTTCCTATGGGTAGGGCCCTTGGAGCTAGCGTTAGGGTTCCTATGGGTAGGGCCCTTGGAGCTAGGGTTAGGGTTCCTATGGGTACGGCTTCCCGCCCTAGCGTTAGGGTTCCTATGGGTAGGGCCCTTGGAGCTAGGGTTAGGGTTCCTATGGGTAGGGCACTTGGAGCTAGGGTTAGGGTTCCTATGGGTAGGGCTTCCCACCCTAGCGTTAGGGTTCCTATGGGTAGGGCCCTTGGAGCTAGGGTTAGGGTTCCTATGGGTAGGGCCCTTGGATCTAGGGTTAGGGTTCCTATGGGTAGGGCCCTTGGAGCTAGGGTTAGGGTTCCTATGGGTAGGGCCCTTGGAGCTAGGGTTAGGGTTCCTATGGGTAGGGCCCTTGGAGCTAGGGTTAGGGTTCCTATGGGTAGGGCCCTTGGAGCTAGGGTTAGGGTTCCTATGGGTAGGGCCCTTGGAGCTAGGGTTAGGGTTCCTATGGGTAGGGCCCTTGGAGCTAGGGTTAGGGTTCCTATGGGTAGGGCCCTTGGAGCTAGGGTTAGGGTTCCTATTGGTAGGGCACTTGGAGCTAGGGTTAGGGTTCCTATGGGTAGGGCCCTTGGAGCTAGGGTTAGGGTTCCTATGGGTAGGGCAAAACGCCCTAGCGTTAGGGTTCCTATGGGTAGGGCCCTTGGAGCTAGCGTTAGGGTTCCTATGGGTAGGGCCCTTGGAGCTAGGGTTAGGGTTCCTATGGGTAGGGTACTTGGAGCTAGTGTTAGGGTTCCTATGGGTAGGGCCCTTGGAGCTAGGGTTAGGGTTCCTATGGGTAGGGCACTTGGAGCTAGGGTTAGGGTTCCTATGGGTAGGGCCCTTGGAGCTAGGGTTAGGGTTCCTATGGGTAGGGCACTTGGAGCTAGGGTTAGGGTTCCTATGGGTAGGGGTACCCGTCCTAGCGTTAGGGTTCCTATGGGTAGGGCACTTGGAGCTAGGGTTAGGGTTCCTATGGGTAGTGCCCTTGGAGCTAGGGTTAGGGTTCCTATGGGTAGGGCACTTGGAGCTAGGGTTAGGGTTCCTATGCGTAGGGCTTCCCTCCCTAGCGTTAGGGTTCCTATGTGTAGGGCCCTTGGAGCTAGGGTTAGGGTTCCTATGGGTAGGGCTTCCCGCCCTAGCGTTAGGGTTCGTATGGGTAGGGCCCTTGGAGCTAGCGTTAGGGTTCCTATGGGTAGGGCCCTTGGAGCTAGGGTTAGGGTTCCTATGGGTAGGGCCCTTGGAGCTAGGGTTAGGGTTCCTATGGGTAGGGCCCTTGGAGCTAGGGTTAGGGTTCCTATGGGTAGGGCTTCCTGCCCTAGCGTTAGGGTTCCTATGGGTAGGGCACTTGGAGCTAGGGTTAGGGTTCCTATGGGTAGGGCACTTGGAGCTAGGGTTAGGGTTCCTATGGGTAGGGCCCTTGGAGCTAGGGTTAGGGTTCCTATGGGTAGGTCCCTTGGAGCTAGGGTTAGGGTTCCTATGGGCAGGGCTTCATGCTACTACTACTATGCTAGACTACATGCTTCTGGCCTGGCATGGTAAAGTGTCCTACCATGGAGGACGAAATAAGGCTGCTCTCCCCAAAAACCTTTTGCAAAGGCTTTGGGAGTACATCCAGGAGAGCTTCACTGAGATGTCCGTGGAGGATTTCTGTTCCATCCCCATACATGTTTACAGACTTTTCTAGTAACTATTCTGGCCCCAGATGCATTCCAGGACTTCAGGGCAAATTAATCATTAAACACGCTTGCTTTTAAACCATGTATTATATTTACAAAGGTACACTCACCAGAGGTTCCTTCTCCGCCTTCAAGGTCTGTGAGCCTGCCTTGGGTGGGTGGGGAGGGTACTGGCTCCAGGTTGATAAAGAGTTCCTGGCTGTCGGGGAAAACGGTTTCTCCATTTGCTTGCTGTATGCTATCTTCAATCTCCTTTTTATCATCATCTTCCTCATCTCCAAAGTCGGCATCCCTGTGGCATGAGAATCCATTGACGGAGTCCACACACAGGGGTGGGATATTTATAGGGGCACCCCCTAGAATTGCATGCAGCTCATCATAGAAGCGGCATGTCTGGGACTCTGACCTGGAGCATCTGTTTGCCTCTCTGGTTCTTTGATAGACTTGCCTGAGCTCCTTAAATTTCACACGGCACTGCTGTGGGTCCCTGTTATAACTTCTGTCCTTCATGCCCTTGGAGATTTTTTCAAATATTTGGGCATTTCATCTTTTGGAACGGAGTTCTGATAGCACAGATTCCTCTCCGCAAACAGCGATCAGATCTGGTACCTCCCATTTGGTCCATGCTGGAGCTCTTTTGCGATTCTGGGACTCCATAGACTCATAGAATATCAGGGTTGGAAGGGACCTCAGGAGGTCCTCTAGTCCAACCCCCTGCTCAAAGCAGGACCAATTTCCAACTAAATTATCCCAGCCCGGGCTTTGTCAAGCCTGACCTTAAAAACCTCTAAGGAAGGAGATTCCACCACCTCCCTAGGTAACCCATTCCAGTGCTTCACCACTCCCTGAGTGAAAAAGTTTTTCCTACTATCCAACCTAAATATCCATGGTCACCTGTGCTGATGAGCTCTGCATGGTCACCTGTGCTGATCAGCTTACCATGCTGGTCAAACAGGAAATGAAATTCAAAAGTTCCCGGGGCTTTTTCTGTCTACCTGGCCAGTGCATCTGAGTTGAGAGCACTGTCCCGAGCAGTCACAATGGAACACAAAACTCCCGGAGGCCAATACCATCAAATTGCATCCACACTACACCAAATTCAACCCAGCAAGGTCGATTACAGAGCTAATCCCCTCGTCAGGGAGGAGTACAGAAGTTGACAAAAATGGCTTCATCATTTGGACGGATGTAGGGTTAAATTGATCTAACACTGTTAAATTCGACCTAAACTTGTAGTGTAGACCAGGGCTGAGAGGCTGTACCCACCTGTTCCAAGGGTTGTGTCCTCCAGACAGATTTGTGGGACAAAGGAAATGACCACAGGGAGAGGAAGAGGGCCCATTGTGGGTGCTTGTGCTTTGGCAGGGAACCCAGGCTGCTGACGCTGCCTAGGACCTGGGATTGGAGCCTTATAGAGGGAGTGGATGAAGGCTCCTCTCTTCTTTCAGGCTGAAGGAATCCTGGCAAATGTTCCTGGGTTTGGCCAGTCCATCGAGGGGGTCACGTCACTCACAGGCAAAAAGAGGAGCACTCCCCCCAGAATGACACATCTGCCCATGTTTCCCCACTTTCTTTTTTAAATTCATATGTTCTGCCACCCCTTGCTGGCAATTCAGTGGGTTCAAATTTCATCAAACTCTGTGGGGATTTGCATTGAGGGAATAAGGGAGTTACCTAGCTCATGGTTTTCTGTTAGATTGCGATTCCTACAGAGGACAGCTCGCTTACTTACCAGACCAACCGTCATGGGTCACTGGTGTGGTTAGAGGTTGATCCATGTTTGGTTGCATCTGTTTGTCCCCTCCGTGTGCCACCCCACCCCTGTGCAGACAGCTGCCATGACAGACCTTGACCAAACTGTCCAATGATCATAGAATCATAGAAGATTAGGGTTGCAAGAGAACTCAGGAGGGCATCTAGTCCAACCCTCTACTCAAAGCTGGACTAACACCAACAAAATCATCCCAGCCAGGGCTTTGTCAAGCCAGGCCTTAAAAACCTCTAAGGATGGAGACTTCACCACCTCCCTAGGTTGCCTATTTCAGTGCTTCACCACCCTCCTAGTGAAATAGTGTTTCTTAATATCCAACCTAAACCTCCCTCACTGCAACTTGAGACCATTACTCCTTGTTCTGTCATCTGCCACCACTGAAAACAGCTGAGCTCCACCCTCGTTGGAACCCCCCTTCAGCTAGTTGAAGGCTGCTATCAAATCCCCCCTCACTCTTCCCTTCTGCAGACTAAACAAGCCCAGTTCCCTCAGCCTCTCCTCATAAGTCGTGTGTCCCAAGCCCCTGATCATTTTCATTGCCCTCCACTGGACTGTCTCCAATTTGTCCACATCCTTTCTGTAGTGGGGGGCCCAAAACTGGACACAGTACTCGAGATGTGGCCTCACCAGTGCCGAATAGAAGGGAATAATCACTTCCCCAGATCTGCTGGCAATGCCCCTACTAATGCAGCCCAATATGCCGTTAGCCTTCTTGGCAACAAGGGCACACTGCTGACTCATATAAAGCTTCTCATCCACTGTAATCCACAGATCCTTTTCTTCAGAAGTGCTGTTTAGCCAGTCGGTCCCCAGCTTGCAGCGGTGCATGGGATTCTTCCATCTCTAGTGCAGAACTCTGCACTTGTCCTTGTTGAACATCATCAGATTTCTTTTGGCCTAATCCTCCAATTTGTCTAGGTCACTCTGGACCCTATCTCTACCCTGCAGCATAGCTACCTCTCCCCTCAGCTTAGTGTCATCTGTGAACTTGCTGTGGGTGCAATCCATCTCCATCTTGCAGATCATTAATAAAGATATTGAACAAAACTGGCCACAAGATCACAAGTTCCGTTAAGGGACGAAGGCACCCAGCCAGGTTTATTGCTGACCAAGCACGGTACTAGTATCCCACAGACTCTAATACATGTATGCCTGTAACAATGGACCAGATCAGTGAATGGCGGGACTTTCCATTCCTCCCTAAGCTAGACAAAGATACTCCCTGTGAGATACATTTCTATACCCTATTACAAACCAGTTATGTACTGCCTCTGGCATACTTAGTTACTGCCGCCTGATGTGGCTCGTTGCTACCCATCACCTTGTACATGTTGGTTTGATTAAAACATCTTTATTATGTACTGCAATCCTGACCTTATCTTTTAGGAGGAGTCAGTGTGTTCCTGTTATCCTTGCGAAATGTTTTTATACTATCCTTGATATCAGGATGTTCTGCTACCACTTGATATTGGGATGTGTTTGCGTGAGTACTCTGTGCCTGGCATTTTTATTTCTGCAATATCAGACCTTTTTCTTGGCAGATTCTGTGAGCAGCTCCTGACTCTTGCTCACAGCTTGTCTTTGCTTTATATGAGTAAAGCTTTGACTACTACTTTAGCCGAGGCCTCAGGCCTCAAACCAGGCCTCTGATACAAGGGCTTATGTCTTAGGCTCGCTTCCTACTACACCTGTAATAAAAGATTTGCTGGTATTGTTGATTCTCATGATGCAAAGTTTGTTGCTAATGGTAAACATTATAACAAAGAATTTGGTACTGATGGTAAATCCTTTGTTCTGAGTGAGATTTGCACTTCATACACTGGAGGTGATTTTAAGTGAGATTTAAGTGAGGTGGCTGGAAATCAGTCAAATAGGTTACCAGTTTGTTATTTTCTGTTTCCTTATTTTGGACACAAGAAGTAGGGACAGAAAAGCAGGAAAATGAATGAAAGGGAAACTTTCATGCTGCAGCTGTGCAAATTGCAGGCGGAAAAGAGGGAGAAAGAAAACGCGAAACTTATGGAATTAAAACAACTGGAAATTGAGACAGAGAATTCCGGACAAGAAGCTGCACACTGAAGAGCTATGGAACAACAACCCAAAGCAATAGAGAAAGGGGAAGGGATAGCTCAGTGGTTTGAGCATTGACTTGCTAAACCCAGCGTTGTGAGTTCAATCCTTGAGGTGGGGCCATTTGGGAATGGCTCCTGTTTTGAGCAGGGGGTTGGACTATGATCCCTTGAGGTTCCCTTCTAACCCTAATGATCTATGATTATATGAAAAGGAATAATAGACTATCAGGGTTGGAAGGGACCTCAGGAGGTCATCTATTCCAACCCCCTGCTCAAAGCAGGACCTAATCCCCAACTAAATCATCCCAGCCAGGGCTTTGTCAAGCCTGACCTTAAAAACCTCTAAGGAAGGAGATTCCACCACCTCCCTAGGTAACCCATTCCAGTTCTTCACCACCCTACTAGTGAAATTTTTTTTCCTAATGTCCAACCTAAACCTCCCCCTCTGCAACTTGAGACCATTACTCCTTGTTCTGTCATCTTCTACCACTGAGAACAGTCTAGATCCATCCTCTTTGGAACCCCCTTTCAGGTAGTTGAAAGCAGCTATCAAATCCCCCCTCACTCTTCCCCTCTGCAGACTAAACAATCCCAGTTCCCTCAGCCTCTCCTCATAACTCATGTGCTCCAGCCCCAATCATTTTCGTTGCCCTCCGCTGGACTCTTTCCAATTTTTCCACATCTTTCTTGTAGTGTGGGGCCCAAAACTGGACACAGTACTCCAGATGAGGCCTCACCAATATTGAATAGAGTGAAATGATCACGTCCCTTGATCTGCTGACAATGCTCCTACTTATACAGCCCAAAATGTCATTAGCTTTCTTGGCAACAAGGACACACTGTTGACTCATATCCAGCTTCTCATCTACCATAACCCCTAGGTCTTTTCTGCAGAACTGCTGCCCAGCCATTCGATCCCTAGTCTGTAACAGTGAATGGGATTCTTCCTTCCTAAGTGAAGAACTCTACATTTGTCCTTGTTGAACATCATCAGATTTCTTTTGGACCAATCCTCTAATTTGTCTAGGTCCCTCTGTATCCTATCCCTACCCTCCAGTGTATCTACCACTCCTCTCAGTTTAGTTGCATCTGCAAACTTGCTGAGGGTGCAATCCACACCATCCTGCAGATCATTAATGGAGATACTGAACAAAACTGGCCCAAGACCAATCCTTGGGGCACTTCGGTTGATACCAGCTGCCAACTAGACATGGAGCCATTGATCACTACCGGCTGAGCCCGATGATCTAGCCGGCTTTCTATCCACCTTATAGTCCATTCATCCAACCCATAGTTCTTTAACTTGCTGGCAAGAATACTGTGGGAGACCATTTCAAAAGCTTTGTTAAAGTCAAGGAATAACATGTCCACTGCTTTCCCCTCATCCACAGAGCCAATTATTTCATCATATAGGCAATTAGGTTAGTCAGGCATGACTTATCCATTGTGATTCCAGGCTGACTGTTCCTAATCACTTTCCTCTCCTCAAAGTGCTTCAAAATTGATTCCTTGAGGACCTGCTCCATGATTTTTGAGGGACTGAGGTGAGGCTGACTGGCCTGTAGTTCCCTGGATCCTCCTCCTTCCCTTTTTAAAAGATGGACACTACATTCGCCTTTTTTCCAGTCATCCGGAAAAGAGAGAGAAAGTACCAGCTGGACTTGCTAGAGAAGCAGAGCCTCCATGCTTCAGTGAGTCCCACCTCTCCAAAAATCCACAAATGGGAACAGCTGTGTCCTACATACAGTGAGACAGGGGACATTGCTGAATTTGTCATCACCTTTGAGATGCTGTGTGTATTTCACCAGATTCCCAAGGACCAAAAGATGCTCACTTTGGTTGCCAAGTTGACTGGTACAGCTCTGGATATATTCAATAAGATGCCAATTGAGAATGCTTCGTATTATGGTAAATTCAAAGAAATGGTTTTGAAACAGATTCAGATTATACCTGAAACATCTAGAGTAAAATGTAGAAGCTATAAGAGGGGTGTTGGGATGAGTAATGTGGTATATGTAAACCAGATGAAAGATTTGATGGATAAGTGGGTAAAAGGAGAAGGTGTTACAAGCTTTGAGGGAATATGTGACCTTATTGCTCAGTAACATTTCCTGTGTATATGTAAAGATGATATGAAACAGTGTTTATGGGACTAAAAGGTGAAAACTGTGGACGAACTGGCTACTGTAGCTGATCAATTTGAGCAAACTCAAGAATCTATTGCAAACAAA
This sequence comes from Mauremys reevesii, assembly GCF_016161935.1. Taxonomy (NCBI): domain Eukaryota; kingdom Metazoa; phylum Chordata; order Testudines; family Geoemydidae; genus Mauremys; species Mauremys reevesii. The sequence continues at coordinate 193,149 of NW_024100736.1, forward strand.
CCACAGAGGGGTTTAAACTTGCAGGGAAGCAGGGTTCCCTTTTACCTCTGGGAAGAAAGAGGGTGGCTGGGAGGCTAGATGCTCAAATTCCAAATCTCCTGTAAAAACAAGAGGATCCCAGAAGGTGCTTTCACTGTAATTCCACTGAGCACCTGAGGAATAAATGTCCTGTGCTGGGGATGGGGGAGGGGCAGAAAGAGGCAGCAAGCAACTCATGGGAATGCTGCTACCCTGAGCACAGAGGCACCTCTTGCAATTGCCACTTATCATACAGGGTTTGTAAAAGTAGCCTCTGCCCTGCCAGACATGAAGCACATAAAGGCTGTGAGGATTAATGGCAGAGAACACCTGGGGTGGGAAGACACAGGGGTAGATATTTCTGTATTTAGAAGGAGTGTTGTCCAGGAAGGTGACTTACTGCCAAGACAGTTGGCAGAGCTTTTATTAGTGGGAGGTTACAAAATCCTTGTCCCTTTGGCTAAAGTGCACATAGAAAGTGAGGATTTGGGAACTGTATTCTCTGTGGTGGTAATAAATGTTAACCCGATCGCTTTGTTACTGAGGAATGATTTCTTCCGTGTAGCTTGGACTTTCAAGGAGAAATTTTATGCTGGAACCCCAGTGGGAAAGGGTGAAGTCCCAGGAACTGCTGAAGGAATGGGGGAGCGTCTCTTTAATTCCTCTGCAGCAGTGGGAAGCAGTATGTTTCCATGAGTGGATGTGGTTGAGACCAGCTCCTGCCCACTAGCTAAAGACAGTGTCTCCTCTGGGAGGGGAGTGTGTTCCCTGTCAGTGAGGAAACTGTCCAGGTTGCTGGCTGCCAGCAGTTGTAGTTAAGCGAGGACAGACCTCGCTCTAGGGGCACCGGGAGATGGGTCCTAGAGGGAAGCCCAGAGGAGGAATCCTAGAGACCACTGAGGCGGATTATGGTTCCATGGACTCTGTCGCTGGAGGCAAACCCAGCTCAGAGAGGGAGGAGGGTGTAGCGCTTGCCAGTGAAAGACTGTTCCGGCTTTAGCTGTGAGCCCTTCACAGCTGAACAGGGGAAAGATCCCACTGTAGAGAGCACAGGGGTGTGTGTCTTAGAGGGAGGGTCCAAAGGAGGAAACTGAGAACGAATTGGTGGAAGTACAGGAATGTCTCCTAACTGATTACAGGAGGGTGGGGATGGGGGTGCCCAAGAGAGATTTGCTGGGTCAGTGTCTGTGCTCCCAGGCACCCAACCCATGACTCGGGTTTTAAGAGGGAACTGTGTAAATGTCCTCCTGGAGAGGAGCAGCTATACAGCTGACCTCTTGCAGATAGAGAGATGGGTGACAGAGGGGAGCCCAATCCATGTCCCGCTTTTGCAAAATGCTGTTCCTGGTGTACTTGTGAAAACTAAGTGTGTCTTTTTAAGACAGGATGGGAAACCTATTAAAGACTTGAGTGTCAGTGAAAATGCTAATGAACCACCTGTGAAAGGGGAGGAGGAAGCAATTTCCTGGGTGAGTAAGATACAGCAAACAGCTAAAGAAAAGCTGTTGGAAGATCAAAGCCCTCTAGGAAAAAGAGGTGGGGAAAGTTCCAGTGCTGGGTATGAAAATCACAAGGAAACCTCGGGGGAATGGATTGTGTATAAGCAAAGCCCTGGGTTTGTAACACAGCCCCACAGAGGGCTGGCCACCATGCAAGGTCCCCTCACATCCTTACCTCTCCAAAATCTCAAAGAGCTACATAAACTGAGAACCTTTACTGAAGGGGAAAATGGGCAAAACACTAAAGGGGAAAAAAGACCAGCATTTGAACACATGCTATGGGTCAGGGAGGAAATGAAAAACTCAGTGAGTATTAGACAAACCAGACTGTCTAAACCAAACATGTGGTGTGATGAAAATACTTGGAGAACGCCTACCTGTAATAAAAGATTTGCTGGTACTGTTAATTCTCATGATGCAAAGTTTCTTGTTAATGGTAAACATTATAACAAAGAATTTGGTACTGATGGTAAATCCTTTGAAAAGCTGTAACATGCATAACTTTAGGGAAAGCTTTTAAATATGCTAGGAGTGGTGTCAGGGAAGCCCTATAAAAATATTGCTTCTCAGCTAATACCTGTAAGCAGGCCTAGAGCTTGGCACAGCAGGGTAAGCATAACAAACCTACTTTTCTGTGTGGAAGGGGAAACTGAGGCACGCTACCTTATGGCACTGGTGGCTAAATGGCAAGACCCCTGCATTCTAAAAGATAATGATATCTGCATTATGTTAACAACACTCCACACAAAAATGTTTTCAGGGAACCAAAAAAAAAAAAAAAAGGAACACAGAACTTTTCAAGAACACCTGTGAGAGACACTACAATGTTGGTACTGCTTGGAAGTTGTATGGCCAAAACCTAAAGAGAGCATTGGGCGCACAGCCCTCACATTAGTCAGTGACTAACACTCCTGCAGTAAACTAAGGAGGGAGGTGTGACACCTTTGAACCCTATTATTCAGCACTGTCATATAATTAGGATATGTTTTGCACAAAGTATGCTTTGTGAGGTATCATTCTAAAAGTCTTGACCTGCAAGACATTAATATCTCATTGGATTGTATGTGCTATCAACGTATATGAAGTTCGGCTACAAATGTGTTACTGAAACATGTTGTGAGGTTGAAAACACCCACAAGCAGCCTTTCAGGTACAACAGTAACAAGGCCAAACAATGTTAATGGCTTATTGAGGAAATGAACACAAGCACAAGGGTTACCCCAGGAACTGTGTACAATAGAAAACTCTCAGTGATAGCACTACACAATGGGAACTGTTTGACCCAGGTCACAGCAAAAGAGCTTTTCCAGCAAGTGGGAAGAAGATATAAAAGGGGGAAATGACATTATGATGGGACCTCACTCTCCCTACAACAAGACACCTGGAAACACCTAAGGAACAAAGACTGAACTGGGAGAAGTGATGGTCCCAGGCTAAAGCGATTTCTAGCCTGTGTATGAAAATCTGAGAAACCCATCTGCAAAGCAAAGGCAGCTTGTGCCCTAAGAATCTGCCAGCCTGTTTATCACTCAGGGTGAGAATTTGCTAATTCATATCCTACCCAGGGCAGTCCCTACCCATACGCAAAGTACACAGCTGCATGGGGCACCAGGAAATTTGGGGCACCACATGCTGCTTCAGCCCCTGTCCCACCTCTTCCTGCCCCTTCTCCACCCCAGCCCTATCCCCACTCTCCCCTTCCCCAAAGCCTCAGTCCCCACCTCTTCCCGCCCCTGCTCCACCCCCACTTCCCTGAGGACTGCAGCAGAGCCACACCTACACTCACCAGCAGCAGGAAGTGCAACAACCCAGCCCCAGCCGCGCTGCCAATGAGTGCTGGGGGGTGTTTCCCCCATACCCTCTAAGCCAGGCCCCCAACCCCTGCAGAGAGTTGAGGTCCCATGCAATACCCCCCATGGGGGGGGTGCTGCATACGGCCCTAGAATAGCAAAAGACGGCCCTGATCCTACCTAGCTAATATGTAAAGCTTAGTTTGCATTTCTGTTTATTTACCAGGTAATCTGCTTTGATCTGTTTGCTATCACTTATAGTCACTGTAAATGTATCTTTTTGTAGTTCTTAAACTTATTTTATGTTTTAATCCAAACCAGTGTGCGTTTAACTAAGGTGTCTGGGGAGAATTTCAGCTTGGTTACCACAAGTCTGCATGGTCCTCTTCACATTGAGGGAGAGGCGGACCAGGGTATTAAACCCATACACTGGCCAGATTTGATCAGGGCAGGAGGGTACTGCTCTGGGGTCCTAGGCTGGGAAGCTGGGGGTTAGAGAGCCTGCCTGTGTGCTCCTACCTGTATGAATGCTGGTGAAAGTGCAGGCTGGAGGGCTTTGCACCTTGTCACAGCAGCACAGTGTGAGAGGGAGTCCAGGCTGGTGCGTCAGGGGGCTCGTGGTACCCCAGTTCCAGGTTGGACCCCCGGGGGAACCTGTCACAACCCCATCACAGGGTCTCACACAGAGCTGATCAGAAATTCCCTGGTGGAAGGCTTTTCCATTTAGCCAGGCTGCTTTGTCAAAACTGAAACATTCTGCAGAGACGGTTCCTGCCAGCTCACCCGTCTAGCTCCCCAGCAGCTCACCTGGTGGGCTGACAGGGAGCTGGGACCATGGAAGTTCCGGAAACACCATCTCCCAAGTTCCCAGTCTCATGGCTCATTGTAGCCTGAGCTTCCAGGGGTTCCAGGATCTGCAACTCTGTGGCAGCCACCCATACAGACTACCCCTGAACCGGGGACCCTGCAGCTTCCAGGTCTGCAGCTCTGGGACTGCCAATCAGGCAGACTGTCCCTGAGTCAAGGATCCAGGGGCTTTCCCTTTCATAGAGAATTTCAAAACATTGGGTTTTCATTCCAAATCGTATAGAAACCAAACCACAAAATATCAAAATATTCTGGGAAATGGAATGACCTTTTTCTGCACAGCTCTAGTCACCTGCATTGGGAGCCTGATTCTCCTTTCATGTACACAGGTGTAAATCAGGAGTAACTCCATGGAAGTCAATGGAGCACCCCCAATTTACAACACTTCAGGCTCTTTCTATTGATTTCAGTGAAATTACTCCTGATTCTCATCTGTGTGAGAGGAGAACAAGGCCCACAGACTACATAACCCATTATTTTCCTGTAACCAAGTGGTGATGTATACAGGTTTCTGTAGAGATTTAAATTAAAACTGGGTGAATAACTGGGTTTTCTGGTTTGCTGGCCCTTCCTGAAAATAAACAAAAATTCAGTTGAAGTTGGACCAAAAATAATGCTTGCTGGGTTTTTTTTGTTAGGAACTGTTGGCAAATGAATAGTTACGTATTCATTGGCATAAGGACTGGAACTCAGGATCCCTCCTCCTAAGTGAATGCCCTACCATCTGCTTACAAAGTCCAGTCTTTTTGTCTTTTTTTACTCTATCTCTCTGGCCCAAGGAATATAGACATGTTTATACACAGTGGATCAGCTTCTAGAGGTGAGACTGACAGAGCACTATCCCTGGCTAGCTAATAGTCTGGGGTTTGGGGCCCTCACCTGAAATATAGGAGACCCACATTCAAATCCCTGCTCTGGGAGCAGAGAGTTGATCCCAAGTGTCACTACTACTAAGTGAGTATCCTAATCAGTGGGTTATGGGTGTATGGAGGGGAACCCCGACCTCTGGGGTTTTGTGAATTTTGCCTAAATTCTCTGATGAACTTATCCCCCAAAATCAAAATGTTTCACTTTGACATTAGACAAACAAAGCATTTGATCATTGCCAGTTTATTTGTAGGTGACTGAACAATTTGCTGAAATCAACACAATTTGCTGTTTGGCAACAAATTGCTACATTTTTTGGTTGAAGCAAATCTGTATCTTCACCAACCTGTAATTTAAATACAGCTAGTGCAATAGCTATTGCTGTTTAAGGGTACATCTACACTACGGGATTATTCCGATTTTACATAAACCGGTTTTGTAAAACAGATTGTATAAAGTTGAGTGCACACAGCCACACTAAGCACATTAATTCAGCGGTGTGCGTCCATGGTCCGAGGCTAGCATCGATTTCTGGAGCGTTGCACTGTGGGTAGCTATTCCGTAGCTATCCCATAGTTCCCGCAGTCTCCCCCGCCCCTTGGAATTCTGGGTTGAGATCCCAGTGCCTGATGGGGCAAAAATCATTGTCGCGGGTGGTTCTGGGTAAATGTCGTCAGTCATTCCTTCCTCCGGGAAAGCAAGGGCAGACAATCATTTTGCGCCCTTTTTCCCTGGATTGCCCTGGCAGATGCCATAGCATGGCAACCATGGAGCCTGTTTTGCCTTTTGACACTGTCACTGTATGTGTACTGGATGCCGCTGACAGAGGCGATACTGCAGCGGTACACAGCAGCATTCATTTGCTTTTGCATGATAGCAGAGATGGTTATCAGTCATTCTGTACCATCTGCTGCCATTGTAAATTGGCAATGAGATGATGGTTATCTGTCGTTCTGTACTGTCTGCTGCTGTCATGGGTGCCTCTGGCTGAAGTTGGCTGGGGGCACAAAGACAAAAATGGGAATGACTCCCTGAGTCAATCCCTCCTCTATGGTATCTAAAAAGAGAATCAGTCCTGCCTAGAATATGGGGCAAGTGTACTAGAGAACCAGTATATCAGAGAATAAGAGAGCACAGCCGCTCCATGTCAGATCCGCAAAATGATGAGCTGCATGCCATTCATAGGGGTGCCCCTGCAACAACCCCATCTGTTGCTTCCTCCTCCTCAACCTTCCTGGGCTACCATTGCAGTGTCCCCCCATTTGTGTGATGAAGTAATAAAGAATGCAGGAATAAGAAACAGTGACTTGTTACTGAGATAAAATGAGGGTGAGGCAGCCTCCAGCTGCTATGATAGTCCAGGCAGTACAGAATCTTTTCTTTACATGATGGGCGGGGGCTGATGGAGCTCAGCCCCAGTTGCTATGATGAAGACGGTTACCAGCCGTTCTGTACCATCTGCTGGGAATGACTGGGAGTCATTCCTATTTTTACCCAGGCGCCCGGCCAACCTCACAGAGGCCAGCCAGGAGCACTCACGGGCTGATGACAAGAACGGATACCAGTCCTTTGTACAGCACCATCTGCTACCAGGAGAGAAGAGGATGCTGCTGTTTAGCTGCCCAGCACCCGCCTACCAGCAGCATGCAGTAGACATAGAGTGACCTTGAAAAAGGCGAGAAACGATTTTTTCCCTTTTGTTTCACAGGGGGCAGGGGAGGTTACATTGACAAGCTATACCCATAATCACCTTGGACAATGAGTTTGACACTATAGGCATTGGGAGCTCAGCCAAGAATGCAAATGCTTTTCAGAGACTTCTGTGGACTGGGATAGCTGGAGTCCTCAGTACCTCCTCCCTCCCTCTATGACCGTCCATTTGATTCTTTGGCTTTCCGTTACGCTTGTCACGCAGCACTGTGCTGTGGACTCTGTATCATAGCCTGGAGATTTTTTTCAAATGTTTTGTCATTTCGTCTTCTGTAACAGAGCTCTGATAGAACAGATTTGTCTCCCTATACAGCGATCATATCCAGTATCTCCCGTACGGTCCATGCTGGAGCTCTTTTTGCATTTGGGACTGCATCGCCACCCATGCTGATCGGAGCTCCACGCTGGGCAAACAGGAAATGATATTCAAAAGTTCGTGGGGCTTTTCCTGTCTACCTGGCCACTGCATCCGAGTTCAGATTGCTGTCCAGAGCGGTCACAGTGGTGCACTGTGGGATACTGCCTGGAGGCCAATACTGTTGATTTGCGGCCACACTAACCCTAATCCGATATGGTAATACCGATATTAGCGCTACTCCTCTCATTGGGGAGGAGTACAGAAACCGATTTAAAGAGCCCTTTATATCGATATAAAGGGCCTCATAGTGTGGACGGGTGCGGCGTTAAATCGGTATAACGCTCCTAAAATCGGTTTAAACGCGTAGTGTAGACCAGGCCTAAGTCTGTCTATATCGGGCTCATACCTGTCAATTGTAGCATTATATACATGTAAAATCACATATTCTTATATATATATATATATATATATATGTGTGTGTGTGTGTGTGTATTGTGACAAAGTTCCTCTTCTACCTTGGTGGGTCCTGCACTTCTTGGCGGATTTGCTCACCTCAGTGATCTTCCCCTCTGGTGGAACCCCCAGTCTGGGTCAGCTCCTCCTGTGTCTGATCAGGAATAGTGAGATTTGGGAGGAACCCGGGCCCACCCTCTACTCCGGGTTCCAGCCCAGGGCCCTGTGGATTGCAGCTGTCTATAGTGCCTCTTGTAACAGCTGCATGACAGCTACAACTCCCTGGGCTACTTCCCCATGGCCTCCGCCAAACACCTTCTTTATCCTCACCACAGGACCTTCCTCCTGGTGTCTGATAATGCTTGATTGATTCCTCAATCCTCCAGCAGCACACCCTATCAGTCTCAGCTCCTTGTGCCTCTTGCTCCCCGCTCCTCCCACGCACGTCTCTCCTCTGGCTCCTCCTCCCCTGACTATAGTGAGCTCCCTTTTTAAACCAGGTGCCCTGATTAGCCTGCCTTGATTGGCTGCAGGTGTTCTAATCAGTGTAGCTATCTCCACTGCCTTCTAGAAAGATCTTACTTGGCCCCAGGTGCCTTGATTAACCTGGAGCAACTGCCATTTGGTTACCACGGTGCTAGGGATTTGTTTAGCCTGGGGCTAACATACCTATTCCTCAGTACTTTACTGTAGCCATCTGGCCTTGCCCCATCACAGTATATATATACAATGTATAAATGCTCCCCAGGGAGTTTCACTGTAAGTAAAAGTGCTCTCACAGGGGGATGAGCGCCTCATACTTTAAAAGAGAATCACAATTCCCCTTGGTCTGTGATAAACTTCAGGTCCTGGAGGTTGCATGAACCAAAGAAACTTGCAGGGTGGGGAGAAAATCTATCCATTTTTTCCATTTTTGAACAAAACTGCTTTCTTTATAACCGCAGCCATGGACAAAAGCAGGATGAGTGGGCAGCAAATGTACTGGGCCTGATTCTTCTGTTACCTATGGAGGTGTAAAATTGGACTAACTCTGCTGAAATAAATGGAGTTTTACCTTTGTGAAAAACTGGTGTAATCAAGATCAAGCTTGGTGAGGCTGAAGGGATGATGAGCTTTCAGGTCTCCTGCCCCCCGACCCTGAAATGTATATTTGGAAATGGCTGACACTGTACTGGAATGTGGCTTATTCCAAAGGTAAAAACATGCTCTTCAGTAGTATTTCTGAGCCTCAAGAGAAAGTCATCTTTGGTAAGACAAGTTTAGCAACAGCCAGAGACAGGGTGACCTCTTCCATCAAAGCAGTCAGCATTCCAGAGAACGTGGATTTAATTGGAATGTACCAATGAGAAGAATGGTCTTGTAACTAAAAGTGTCATGAGATGTGGGCTCTGCCCCTGACTGCCACAAACCATGCAGCTGACCTTGGCCAAGACACTTAGGCTGAATTTTTTGAAATCTGGGCACTTACAGAAGCAAAAGGAGCAAGTCTGAAAATGAGGCCACTTGTTCATGTTCTTCATTTTATGCTCCCCACAGTCAGAAACAAAGGCCTAGAACTATTGGGAATCCTGGGGTGGGCGGGTACATCCTTGCCCACAGCTGAAGGCCCCTCTCCCAGCCTAAGGGGACGAGCTACTGATCACAGGCTCAAGCAAATACAGAGGAGAAGTAATGAGAAAACAGGGACAACAGGAAGGGTTACAGTTTCAAAAGCAGGGATCCAGAAGGGGACTCTGAGCAGAGAACCCCAGACAGCACCAACTGCTCCTCAAAGGTGTCTAGGGAGCCAGCAAACACGGCCCAGAGAAACTCTGCCTGGCTATGTAATTGAAAGGAGGAGTGGAAATAGGCCCACAGTCTCAGAGCACCTCCCCATCCAGGGAGAGACAGGAGGGTGAGGAAATGAAAATATGGAGCACAAGCATGTACAGCTGTTCCCTAGGCACGGTTCAAAAATGAACCTGCTGCAAGTCACACAGCCTGTTTGGGTTATGCAGAGGGAGGCCGGTGGGGGGAAGAGGGCCTCGAGGGGCAGGGGACCAATGAAACGGTCTAGAGAGTAAGGGGTGAGAAGCAGGCTGGGAGCACCCTCCCACAAGACTTGCTCAAGGAAGACCTGAGAGGTGGGCAGTAAGGCAGCCCTCACCTTCTGGAGTACGTGCCATGGGGTTTGAGGGGTGGAAAGCCCCATGTGCTGGCCAAATGCCAGGGTATCCACCCAGTCCCTCTGGTCGTATTCCAGGAGATCTCTGATTCTGGTGATACCTGCCAGGACCAACCTCCGGCGCACTGATGGGGAGTCAAACAAAGGCCTGCACCTCGCCAGTTCTGGGAGAAGGACAGGCACAAGCCCACCCACATCTGACGTCTGAAGGCCCATCCCCCAGCCTAAGGGGATGAGCGACTAAACCCGGGGCCCAAGTGATTTCAGGGACAACCTAATAAGAAAACAAAGTCAGGAGTGAGATCATAGGGTCATAAACCGGGAGCTAGAGGTGGACACAAAGCAAGAACCCTAGATAGTGCTCACTGCTCCTCCAAGGTATCTGGGAGCCTGAGTCTGATGTGGCTCAGAGGACAGCTGCCTAGACACGTGATCAGAGGGAGGAACAGAAATAGGTCCCACAGTCATGGAGCACCTTCCCGTCCAGCATGCTCCTCCTGGTTTTATAGATGGCCACTTTGGTCAATGCCAGGAGGAGGTAGACCAGGGGAATCTCATGACTTCATGGGGCCATGGACAGGCTGTGCGTAAATCAGGAGGTGCATGGAAAAGTGGAGGCAGAACCTTAGGAGAAGGTTCTGAAGGAGCCAGCTGAGGTGCTGCAATATGGCACACTCAAAATAAATGTGTGCCAGGGTCTCCCTCATGTCGCAGAAGGGACAGGTGTTGGGGATGGGGGTGAACCGTGCCAAGTACATGCCCATGTTCATGTCTCCATGAAGGAGCCACCAGCTGATATCCCTGGTGGTCGTGGGACCAAGGTGGAATACAGGCTGGCCCAGTGGGGTTCCTCACCCACAAGAGGTGGCAGAAGGGCCCGCCACTTAGTACAGGGGCAGGACACAAAGGTGAGGAAATGAAATGTGTGGAGCACGAGTGTGTACAGATGTTTCATAGAATCATAGAATCTCAGGGTTGGAAGGGACCTCAGGAGGTTATCTAGTTGCTTGGCATTGCTCAGAAATGAACTGGCTGCAGATCTTGCAGCTGGCTCAGATTGCAGGGGTGAGGCAGCCAGGGCGGGGGGGGGGGGCTCGCTTGGCAGGGGCCCGATGTAAAGGTCTGGAAGGCCGGGGCAAGGGGTGGCGGGGAGCACCCTCCTGCAGGACCCAATCTGAGAAAGCCCAAGAGATGGCTGGTAAGGCTGTCTTCTCCTCCGAGAGTATGTGTCAAGAGGTATGAGGGGTGGAGAGCCCCATGCACTGATCTAGCACCCAGGAATCCACCCAGTCCCCCTGGTTGTAGTCCAGAAGGTCTCCAGTCCTGGTGGTTCCTGCCAGGAACAGCCTCTGGCACAATGATGAGGACTCCAAGAAGGCCTGCACCTACTGAAATTCAGGAGGCAGGCAGGTGCAAGCCTGCCCGTGTCTGAAGGCCCCTCCCCCAGCCTAAGGGGACGAGCTACTGGACCCAGGTTTCAAATAATTACAGAGGACAACTAATGAATAACAGGGTCAGGAGTGAGAGTCACAGGTACAAAATCAGGGATCTGGAAGGGGACACCGAGCAGAGAAACTCGGACAGTGATACTGCTCCTCAAAGATATCTAGGCAGCCAGGGGACACCACCTGGAGGAACTCTGCCTGGACAGCGGAGCTGAGGGAGGAATGGAAGTCACAGAGCATCCAGCATCCTCTTCCTGGCATTATAGATGGCCACCTTGGCCAGTGCCAGGAGATGGTTCACGAGGAGGTATAATGATTTCATGAGGATATGGACTGGGTGTGCATAAATCAAAAAGTGTGGGGGGAGGAAGTGTGGTCAGAACCTTAGGAGAAGGTTCTGGAAAAGGGGCTGCAACCTGGCACACTCCAAAAAACATGCGCCAGGGTTTCCTTCACACTGCAAAAAGGGCAGGCATCAGTGACAGGGGTGAACCGTGCAGGTATATGCCTGTGCTCATGAAATGTATGGCATACAAGCATCTACAGATGTGTCCCTTCCAACCCAGGGATACCTGTCCCACATCCCCTGGAGTAAACACAAACACACCAGAATAGTACAAGGAATATAGGAAAGGGAAATACTTCACCACGGAGGGATGAATGGAGAAAAACAACAGGGGGGAAGATAGGAGGAGCAGTAAAACAGGGTTACATCCAGCACAAGGCCCCAGTGGTACCACAGTCTGAAAGGGGCAGACACTGAGCAAGGAGTCCTGGGCAAGGTTCCAGTCTGGCAGTGAGTCTTCGGTGCCAGTAAACTTTCCCCAGCAAACCCCCACGATGTCCTCACAGAGCAACAACCTCCTCAATTAACTAGCTACAGCCTCCTTCTTTATTCCCAATGCAAGGTCACAAGCGCCAGTATCACAGCCCCATACAGCTCTGGGTCAGGCTCTGGTTTGTCCTTCTCAGGTGACTCCTGCCCGACACAGTGCTCCTCCTGGCTGCAGTCCTTGGGTGGCCCCAGTCAGCCGCTTTGTCCCTCCGAGGCTCCAGGCTAGTTCTCTGCTGCTGCTTTACACAAGGGCCTGCTCGGTGTAGCCGTCTTGTCTGGAGCTACAGTCATACCTGCCCTGTTTCTCTCCCACTCCCCAAGCCCCTGAAGCAACATGCACTTCTGCTTCAGAACAAGGTTATAAAGGGCCTATCAGGGTTCCCTCCCCACTCTGAACTCTAGGGTACAGATGTGGGGACCCGCATGAAAGACCCCCTAAGCTTATCTCTACCCGCTTAGGTTAAAAACTCCCGCAAGGCACAAATTCTTCCTTGTCCTTGGAACGGTATCGCTGCCAGTACCAAGTGAGTTAGACAAAGATTCAAGGAAAAGAACCACTTGGAGTTCCTGTTCCCTCCAAATCCCCACCAGCCCCTTCATCCTCTTTCCTGGGGAGGCTTGAGAATAATATACCAACCAAATAGGTTAACAAAGTGGGCTCAGACCAGCCCTTGGGTTTTTAGGACACTAAGAACCAATCAGGTTCTTAAAAGCAGAACTTTATGATAAAGAAAAAGTAAAAGAAGCACCTGTGTAAAATCAGGATGGAAGGTAATTTTACAGGGTAATCAGATTCAAAACACAGAGAATTCTCTAGGAAAAACTTTAACGTTAAAAAATAAATAAATAAATAAAATGCTGGAGTAAACCTCCTCTTAACCTAGGGAAAATTCACAAGCTAAAACAAAAGATAATTCAATGCATTTCCTTCCAATTACTTATAATTTGTAATATTAGATGTTTAGTTTGGATATGGCTTTAGGAGATGTATTTCCCCTGCCCTGGTTCCTCGCTGACCCAGAGAGAACACACAAAAAGAACAAAACTAAAAACTTTCCCCACAGATCTGAAAGTATCTTCTCCAGACATTGGTCCTTTTGGTCAGGTGCCAGCCAGGTTATTTGAGCTTCTTAACCCTTTACAGGTAAAGAGGGATTTTATGCTACCCTTAGCTGTGTGTTTATGACAGGGGCCATGCTCTCTGAACTCCAAGGGCGTTACACTGGCAAATAACTAACTAAAGAATGTTAAGTAATAAACACTAGAACTATTTGTTAGAGTTTGAAAACAGACTAAGAACAAATAGGAACAGAATTCCTCAAAAATCTTCAGCAGAGACTGCAATTCATGATTTTTCAGTGTATTCTCAAGAGATATGTTATATGTTGTTTTTATGACTGAGTCCCACCAATAGTGCACAAGACTGCCCATTGGCTTTGTGCTCTGTGATTGCCTCGGACTAGTGTTGTTAGTCTCTAACTTTCAGGAGCACTAATATTCAATCACAAAAACAATGTAATATCTACAGGAGAAAGAGATCCCCATCTTTTACACCTTATAAATTTAGGGATGAATTTATGAAATTTAATGTCATTATGTGCACATACCTGTTGAAACACTGTTTCCAAAAGAATGTTTACATAGTTGTCTGGAAGCATATTGTTTGCCTACTTGTTTCACAGCCAATTGATATTGAATCCACATAGCTGCACGCATGACATTTCAGACAAAAATACAGATGCACAAAATAATCTCAGGCAGGCTATTATTTATTGTTTGTACCCCAGAAGTACCTAGATGCCACAATTGTTGCTTGATGCTGTTCTAATGCACAGCAAAAAGACAGTTCCTCCCTAGAACATACATCAAAATTGAAGCTAAGACGCAACAAGTAATAGTAACAACAATTGAAAAGAATGAGGGATAAATAATGAGGGTAAAAGTAACAAGATCACGAGTTTGCAGAGGCCAACTATGTGCACGGATGGACAGTTTTGAGTTGGTTCATGTCTTTAATATAATTAAGTACGATAAATATCAGAAGTTCCTACTGGAGACATCTGCTTAGCTCTAATCAGTTGGCAACTTACCGCAGGCATCCGGAAGAAGTTGGTCTTAAGGAGCTATTTGGAGGAGCACAGTGTAATGGATTTATGGATTAGTTTAGAGGGAGTGACCCTGCATAAGAGTCAGAACGGAAGAAAATGGGAAGGTGCTTGTGTGACAGGTGAACTAACGGATGATAGGGGCTGACAGCATTGGCAGAGCAGAAGAGGCAGGATTATATACAAGAGTAGACAAGTGGGGAAGGTTTAGGTTGTGAAAGGTCCATAAAGGAGGAACAAAAAGCTTGCATATGACATGTTCTATGGGACTCGAGAAGGGGACTGACATTGTCACTGTGACAGGTCAAATAAATGACTTTGCAACATCAATTTTACTAGACAGGAGAGTGAGGTGGGTGCCAGGAAGGTCCGAGAGGACGCAGATAAGCACTGGAGAGATTTTTAGTCATGTAGACTGAGGGAATAGGCCTGATAATGGAAATACGAGGGAGAAGGAAGTGGCAAGGCTTGGATACAGTTTGGATGGATAGCTCTAGAGACAGTGAAAAGTCAAAGATGACTCTTAAGTGAGTCTGAGTGACAAGAAGGATGGTAGTACTGTCAATGGTGACTGAGAATGCAGGTGAGATCTTGAGAGGAATGAAAGGAGCTCAATTTTAATCAAGTTACAAAGAAATAGATAGGAAAATATCCACAAGGAGATGACAAAGAGACAGGCCAAGATGCAAGACTGTGGAGAGGAATCAGGTCTGGAATGGATCGCCAAACAACCAAATTTGTGTCCAGGTCAGGGCCGGTTCCAGGCACCAGCTTAGCAAGCAGGTGCTTGGGCGGCAGGTCCAGCTATTCGGCATCGGGTCCCTCACTCCCAGTCGGAGCGAAGGATCTCCCACTGAATTGCTGCAGATTGTGATTGTGGCTTTTTTTTTTTGTCTGCTTCAGGCGGCAAAATCTCTGGAGCCGGCCCTGGTCCAGGTTTTGTCTTATTGCAGTCTCACTCCAGTTGAAGAAAAAGGAAGTTTTGTCATTTGCTTCAATGGAAGGCACTTGCTGTCCCATTCCATTGCCGTTCAATTTGGCTAGCCTGTGCAGGGACTGTGGACTCCGTGCTCCTCTTTGTAAATTGGTGAGTACCATACCAGAAACTCATTTACAGTATGAGGCAATTTGGAACTATTTCAAATTAGGCACCTCCATGACTGTGAAGAGTACTTTGGACAGTACAGAAAGGCATGGAGCTGTCCAGCTGATGTGACACTCAAAAATTGCAAGTGGGAAATGCACAAAATCAGCTAGACTTGCCCTTTTCTTTAGTCTTTCTGATATTAGATACATAATGAACTGACATTGCACAGTTTGGTAAATAGGAACCTCCCATAGTAAGAGGAGGCCCTGAGATATAAACCTTGGTATCAGAGACCTGGTATGAGGCCTAAGGCCTAAACTAAAGTAATGGTCAAGACTTTGCTAACATAAAGCAAAGTTAAGTTGTGAGCCAGAGGCAGGCCCTGCTCACAGAAGCCGGCAAGGAAAGGACTGATGCTGCGAAAACAGACATACCTAAAAGGTACTGGATGCCAGATATCAAAACATTTGCATACTTCTACGTTCCACACAGATAACAAGGAACAAGCTGACCCATCCCAATTATAGGGCCAAAAGGGTAATATGATAGATAGAGTTGTTTTGTTCAAACCAACATGTAAAAAGTGAGAGGCGGCACCTTACTACATAGAGGGGTTGCACCTCAATATGTCAGGAGTGATGTGTAACGCAATTGTACCTGTCTATACGAATGCATCCCTGGGCCAGTGTCTTTGTCCAGCCTAGGGGGCAGTGGAGAGTCCCGCCACTGACTGAGCTGAGGCCATTGCCAGGGGGCACATATTCGTAGTATGTCCTGTAGAGTCAAGTCTAGAGTGAACTCTTACTGTGGTTCGTTTGACAATAAACTTGGCCGGGTGCCTTCATACCTTACTAGAGTCTGTGGTCATTGGGGATTCCCTCAGGGTCTGCTGTGCCAGCGATCTGCAGAGCCGGGGCAGCACACAGAGGGAACACACGCACAGCTGATTGATATCAACATTGAACAGAACAGAGCACCACACTGGGAGCGTCCGATGACACCTCCTACAAAAGAAAGTCGACTAGTTTGGCCCTGCCTGCTACTAGCAAGTTTGATGCTAATCACAAGATTTCTCACAGTGACAATAATAGGACACAGTAACAGCTTAAAACTGAGTAGTGGTCCAGGCTTAAACAGTCATTGGTGCAGGACTAGAACTGGGGTCTGTAAACTAGATACTGTGATCCCTCTGCTATTGAGTCATTCTGGCGGCTCTTTGGCCCACTGTATTTCATACAAAGTGAAGCAGCTTCTTCAGATGAGAGTAAGAAAGCCCTCCCTCACTCTCCCTGTAGCCCAGTACTTAGCATACTCCCTTGAACAGTGAAAGACCTGGGTTCAAGTGCCTGCTCTGACACAAGAAGAGGGGGGATTTGAACCCTGGTCTCCCACCGTCAAGCTGAATGTTTTAAATACTATGTAAAAAAGGGCATCACAACCTCCAAGTTGTCTTTTCTTTTCCCCCTTCAGACAGGGCTGACATTGATTAAACACCTAATTCCAGGAGGGTTCACAGCTGTGACTCCCAAGTGGCATTAAGTGGACTCGAGCCTAATCCTCTACTCAGCATTTGCTATTGGCTAGCTTCAGCAGCCTCTCACTCAGCTGCTGTGAATCCCATTCTTAGGTGCCCAACTCTACACATACATTTATAGGAGCCTGCGTACCTGAGTCAGGGCTGAAGATTCCAATAAGTCGCAGGGGACCTAAAGTTAGGTGTTTCAACACTGAACCTAAGTCCTCTTTGTGAATTTAGCCCCAAATTGCTCCTTAAAATGTGATGCCATATAGAGTTGCCTTTTATGTCTGTGAATAGGGCAATCCTGGGGAATTAATGGGATGCCATCCCAAAAACTGTGAAGCAAGAAATGCTCTGCTGTCTTTTATTTTTTTATAGTTAAACAAACCCTCAGTTGAACTATTGTGAATTTATTTCAGCATGAGCTTTTGTGAGCTACAGCTCACTTCTTCAGATGGCTCATGAAAGCTCATGCTGAAATAAATTTGTTAGTCTCTAAGGTGCTACAAGTACTCCTGTTCTTTTTCAGGAACTGATGCAGATACCTGGTAAGTGGCAACACCTGACTTAAAAATGTGTTACCAGCCTCAGACCTCTCAAGAAACATCTCAACTTGGTGGAGAATGTTAATCTAACCAGTGAACATATATCAGTGGTTGGAAATAAAGTCCCTCCTCTAGTTACTAGTTACTGACATATTGATAAAGACCCTCCTCTAGTTACTAGTTACTGACATATTGATTCACACCTTTGTGTTGTTCCAGGAGCTCTTAAACACTTTAAGCCCAAAGGAGTATGATTTCTGTTTCTAATCATTTGGTCAAGCTGGCTTCTTGCTGCATCCCAAAAATTTCCCAGCTGTTGTGCAATGACAAACAACTATAAGGTTTGGATTTTCATAAAACTATTAAACAAAAATTAATCATTCACATCTGTTGATCCAGATTATAAAACAAAGACAGAATTAATAGAAGACAATTAGCAAACATTTACTGCATTTTTGTAACTGTTCATCTCATTATTTCTGACACAATTACAGTACAGATATTGATAAAAATCTTGTGGCATTTTAAAAATAAAGAGAATATGATTTTGTTCCAACTTCAGTATTCTGTAATGGATAGATCATGCGCCAGATTCACCCCCAGTGTAAGGTAATTGATGCCAATGGAATTATACTGATAATTAATTTGGCTCCTTGTTTTCAGAGTGTTTTTGAAAGATGCTAATTGAGATCACAGTAAATTGCAGACT
The DNA here is from genome assembly GCF_016161935.1 of Mauremys reevesii. NCBI lineage: Eukaryota > Metazoa > Chordata > Testudines > Geoemydidae > Mauremys > Mauremys reevesii. The sequence continues at coordinate 211,120 of NW_024100736.1, forward strand.
AAATGGACTCTGGGACTAAATGGAGCATGTAGGATGGCATAGCTTATGTTCTACTGCAGCATGTGCCATATACCAAGGGACTGCTTTCATTGGGCTTTGTATCAGGTCCCCAGGACACATTGCTAAGAAAATACAACTGTCCAAAAATATTTAATAAGGTTTTTCCATGAAGTGCAACTTTAGGAAAGTAATGCATTGGAGCCCTGCCATCTAAAATACATTGATGGGTTGCAAGAAGGAACCAAGGCAACCACAGCTTCAGCTTAACCCATGGCTGCTCTTTAAAGATCAAGTCCTAATTCTCCTCTGATTTTAATCTTTAGTAATTATTTGAGGCCAATGCATAATATGATATTTATGGCCTTGTATACTTTGAGCAATGATGACAAAACAGCAGTGCAGTTTCCATGTGTTTTCCAAACACAGACATTCCTTCAAATGCACATCAGTGTGTGAGCAATCTCCCTATCATGATACATGGTCTGCCCGTCACTAAGTCATCTATTTAATATTTATAGCAGAGGCATTTCTAGTACTCGTGTTGCCACTGTATCTGAACACCAGTTAAAAAGCTATGAACCTAATCTTGCAACCAATTGTTACCAGGCATAGAGCTTACTATCCTTCAATGGGACAGCTCATGGTAATAAACCTTATGACCTGGAGCTACTCTTGGTAGGATTAGGGCTACTTTAACTTTCACATTGTCCAAAGAGATATAAAATCGGACTTTCTGTGATCTCTAATTGTGTATATTCATATCAGTGTAACACAGGTTGAAAAATGAGATTGTATTTAGCAAGGTAGCCATCATTGTAAATGTACAGGACTTGGTCTGAGGGATTATAGTTGATACTTTGAATTGTTTCTAACATTTTATCCATAATTATGCTAATTTTATCTTCCTGTTCAGTGTTTGTGTTGTATGTGTAAAATATTTCCTCTTTCCGAGTGTTGACAGGTCTTGTGGCATATAGAACACCACATATGATCAAGTGTTGGAAATGGACGGTTTGTACTGCCTTGTATTCCAAGTATGGAGCACATCAAGTGTGGTCTCGTTGAGTTTGCTAATCATAATGTTCCCTGTGTTGTCCTCGGTTGAATAAATTACCCACAATCCACTTTCATCCACTGCAAAGTCCATATCTTGCCACCCAACACCAGCATAAGAGAAACGGTTACCATAAGCAGCATTCAGCAGAGTTTTCCTCACAGACAATGTGTTTCTGTTTAAATCGAGCTTGCTTGAATTATATACATTGTAATACATGAAGTTATTGTAAACTGCAGTGCCACTGCCTTCCCCATATTGAATTTTTAACTCTCTAGCATTTTTAATAGCAGCAAATCTTTGTAGGAATTATGAAGTCTGTAATATTCTAAGAGTCTCCCATCTGTGTTCAAAGGTGCAACCCAGTATAGGTCCTTCTGAGGAGTCCGAAGAAAGCAATCCCTACCCCAGGAACCATATTTGAAGGAAAATCCTCTCCAGTTCAGCTGTACAACATAGGGCTGGCTGATATTCACAATTCCACCATGACCACAGCTGCCTGTAAGCAAAGAGAACATGCAGGCTTTTCAAATGGCATGATTAGGAGAGAGGCTTTAGTGTATGCGCTTTATAAGAATTAGCATTGTTGCAAGAACAGAAAATATACATATTTTTGTCAAAGATTTTCCTTGCACCATGTAAACAGCACATGGATTTCAGTTCTGTAGCGGTTCCAGTCTGACTGAAATACAGTGGTCATACCACTAGAACTGGGATCATACTGAAAAAAAACAGCCAACACTTCAGCAACACATTTTAGAGATCTCAGTTTTTAGTTGGTACTCACTTGCAGTAAATAAGTGATTAGCTTCTGTTTCAGATAAGTGACCAGTTTTCTGTTTCTACCTATTCTATGCTTTCCACTCTGCTGGGCTGGGAAATCACATAGAAAATACAATTTCAGAAGCATTTTAGGTCATTTTCTCCTGCAGTGGAGCACAGTTCTGGAAATATGGGAAACGAGAAGGTGGAGGGAGAATTAGCAGCACTAGTTCTAGAGGCTCATCTCAGATTAGCAAGCTACTGTCAAAATCACCACTTTAAAATGATACTTCAGAGTGCCTTCCATCTGAGGCTCTCAATGCAATTCAGATATTAATGTGCAGAGCCAGGGCTGGCACAACCCATTAGGTGACCTAGACATTTGGGAGTGGCATCGCCTAGGCGGTCGTCATCGGTATTTTGGGGTATCTGTCGGGGGCACCGGCGCTTCTGAGCATAGCCTTATAACAGCTCTGTAAGGTAGAAGTAAATATCCACAATTTACATGTAAAGTAACTATAAAGTAACGATACAACCTATTTCAACCAGGATAGTCTTGGTTTTTCTTATGATGCCCCAGGATAATTGAAATATCCTGTTGGGTTTTTTTTCATTTCATCAGCCAAAATATTTGTTTTTTTTATAGCTACACAATGCTTGTTCAAGATGCATTGCTATGCTGAGTAGAATTTCCACTGTTTACTGAGAACAAACAGCCCGTGGAAAGAGTTTTCAGTGTAATGAACAATGTCTGGAATGAAGAGAACTTGAATTGAAAGCAAACACTATCAAAGCTGTTCCTTTGCTCAGAACAACTGTTGATGACACTTGTTCAATGCAGAACACTAAAGTATTGGAAAAAATCCTCCACTTCAAAATACACAGGTCTCCCTGGGTCAGATGCTGGCAGTGGTAACATCAGCACACTTACAAATAAAAGTATCCTTTTGTCTGACTCTTTGCAGCCCTAAAAGATGTCCCTATGAATGTGTGCCAGTTTTTTCCCTTTAAAAGCATGGTCATCTGAGACACAGACATCTCTCGCTGGAGAGAATCAAGGGATACTATGCCAGGCTGGGTAAGACGCTCAAGGAATTTGAGGCTCAGGTGATCTTCAGTGGGATTCTACCTGTCCCTAGGGAAGGGTGACAAAGGGGTGACAGGATTGTGATGATAAATAGTTGGCTCAGGGAGTGGTGCTATAAGGAGGGCTTTGGGATGTATGGGCACTGGGAGGATTTCGGGGACAGAGAACTGTTCTCACAGGATGGGCTCCACCTGAGTAGGGAAGGAATTAGACTTCTAGGAGGGAGGCTGGCTCATCTGATCAAAAGAGCTTTAAACTAGGAATTGGGGGGAGACAGTTGGGAGATGTCCAGGCACTCTCCACGCCTAATTTAAACATTGAGAGGGAGGACAACAGGATAAGAACAGATATAGCCAGAGGGAGGGGTTTGGACGTAAGGAAGATGGGGGGATGGATACTAGACCAATAGGTCATACTGGTGGTACTGTGTCCCTACCAAATTGGGTAACAAAGGTGAGAGAAGCCAAACAGCAAAAATTAGGATGTTTGTTCACCAATGCGAGAAGCCTAGGTAACAAAATGGAGGAATTGGAACTCCTGGTCCGAGAATTGAAACCGGATATCATAGGAATAACCGAAACATGGTGGAACGGTAGTCATGACTGGAGTAAAGGTATGGAAGGGTATGTGCTGTTTAGGAAAGACCAAAACAAAGGTAAAGGTGGGGGAGTAGCATTGTATGTCAATAATGAGGTAAACTGTAATTAAATAACTAGTAATGGAATGGATAATACGGAGTCTGTTTGGGCAATAGTCACATTAGGGAAGAAAACTACTAGAGCCTCCCCTGGGATAGTGATTGGGGTGTGCTATAGACCGCCAGGATCTACCCTGGATATGGATAGAGAACTCTTTAATGTTTTTAAGGAGGTAAATACCAATAAGAACTGTATGATCATGGGAGACTTTAACTTCCCGGATATAGATTGGGGAACAAATGCTAGTAATAATATTAGGGCTCAGCTTTTCCTAGACGTGATAGCTGATGAATTCCTTCATCAAGTAGTTGCAGAACCGATGAGGGGGGATGCCATTTTAGATTTGGTTTTGGTGAGTAGTGAGGACCTTGTTGAGGAAATGGTTGTAGGGGACAACCTTGGCTCGAGTGATCATGAGCTAATTCGGTTCAAAATAAATGGAAGGATAAACAAAATTGCATCTGAGACTAAGGTTTATGATTTCAAAAGGGCTAACTTTACTAAATTAAGGCGACTAGTTAGGGAAGTGGATTGGACTAACATATTTAGGGATCTAAAGGCGGAAGATGCCTGGGATTATTTCAGGTTGAAGTTGCAGGAGCTGTCAGAGGCCTGTATCCCGAGAAAGGGAAAACGGTCCGTAGGTAGCAGTTTTAGACCGAGCTGGATGAGCAAGCGTCTCAGAGGGGTGATTAAGAAAAAACAGAAAGAGTACAAGGAGTGGAAGATGGGAGGGATCAGCAAAGAAACCTACCTTATTGAGGTCAGAGGGTGTAGGGATGCAGTGAGAAAGGCCAAAAGCCGGGTAGAGATTGACCTTGCGAAGGGAATTAAAACCAATAGTAAAAGGTTTTTTTAGCCATATAAATAGGAAGAAAACCAAAAAAGAAGAAGTGGGACCGCTTAAAACTGTAAACGGAGTGGAGATTAAGGATAAGCTAGGCATGGCACAATATCTAAACGAATATTTTGCCTCGGTCTTTAATGAGGCTAATGAAGGGTTTAGGAATAGTGGCAGAGTGACTGATGGGAATGAAGGTGCGGGGTTGGAAATTACAGTATCCGAGGTAGAAGCCAAACTTGAACAGCTTAATGGTAGTAAATCAGGTGGCCCGGATAATCTTCATCCTAGAATATTAAGGGAATTGGCGAGTGAAATTGCAAGCCCATTAGCGATGATTTTTAATAAATCTCTAAACTCGGGGGTTGTACCGTTTGACTGGAGATTAGCTAATATAGTTCCTATATTCAAGAAGGGGAAAAAGTGACCCGGGTAACTACAGGCCTGTTAGTTTAACATCTGTAGCATGTAAAGTCATGGAAAAAATATTAAAGGAGAGAGTAGTTACGGACCTTGAGGTCAATGGCAATTGGGACAAATTACAACATGGTTTTACGAAAGGTAGATCGTGCCAAACCAACCTGATCTCCTTCTTTGAGAAAGTAACAGATTTTTTAGACAAGGGAAATGCGGTGGATCTAATATATCTTGATTTCAGTAAGGTGTTTGATACGGTACCGCATGAAGAATTACTGGTTAAATTGGAAAAGATGGGGATCGAAATGAAAATCCAGAGGTGGATAAGGACCTGGTTAAAGGGGAGACTGCAGCGGGTCGTATTGAAAGGTGAACTGTCGGGTTGGAGGGAGGTTACCAGTGGAGTTCTTCAAGGTTCGGTTTTGGGTCCGATCTTATTCAATCTATTTATCACTGACCTCGGAACCAAAAGTAGGAGTGGGCTGATAAAGTTTATGGATGACACGGTTGGGAGGTATTGCCAATTCAGAGAAGGACCGGGATATCCTCCAGGGAGATTTGGATGACCTTGTAAACTGGAGTATTAGTAATAGGATGAAATTCAATAGTGAGAAGTGTAAGGTTATGCATTTAGGGATGACTAACAGGAATTTTAGTTATAAGCTGGGGACGCACCAGTTGGAAGTAACTGACGAGAAGAAGGACCTCGGAGTCCTGGTTGATCACAGGATGACTATGAGTCGGCAATGTGATGGTTAAAAAGCTAATGCGGTCTTGGGATGCATTAGGCGAGGTATTTCTAGTAGAGATAAGGAGGTGCTAGTCCCGTTATACAAGGCGTTGGTGAGACCTCATTTGGAGTACTGTGTGCAGTTTTGGTCTCCCATGTTTAAGAAGGATGAATTCAAACTGGAACAGGTACAAAGAAGGGCCACTAGAATGATCCGAGGAATGGAAAGCCTGTCGTATGAAAGGAGACTTGAGGAGCTCGGTTTGTTTTCCTTAACCAAAAGAAGGTTGAGAGGAGATATGATTGCTCTCTTTAAATATATCAGAGGGATAAATACCAGGGAGGGAGAGGAATTATTTCAGCTCAGTACTAATGCGGACACGAGAACAAATGGATATAAATTGGCAGTCGGGAAGTTTAGGCTTGAAATTAGACGAAGGTTTCTAACCATCAGGGGAGTGAAATTCTGGAACAGCCTACCGAGGGAAACAGTGGGGGTGAAGGACCTCTCTGGCTTTAAGATTAAGCTTGATAAGTTTATGGAGGGAATGGTTTGATAGGATAATGTGATTTAGTCAATAGGTCAATAAAGTGCGACCACTGGTAATTAGTACCGAGGGTCAATGTTGGGATATTGAAAGTCTTTTTCCTGAGTGTCTGGCTGGAGAGTCTTGCCCACATGCTCGGGGTTCAGCTGATTGCCATATTTGGGGTCGGGAAGGAATTTTCCTCCAGGGTAGATTGGCAGTGGCCCTGGAGGTTTTTCGCCTTCCTCCGCAGCATGGGGCAGGGGTCGCTTGCTGGAGGATTATCTGCTACTTGAAGTCTTTAAATCAGGATTTGGGGACTTCAACATCTGAGTCAAGGGAGAGAATTATTTCAGGAGTGGGTGGGTCAGCTTTTGTGGCCTGCATCTTGCAGGAGGTCAGACTAGATGATCATAGTGGTCCCTTCTGATCTTAAGTTCTATGAAACTACGATTCTAAGTGACCTGCACAGTCACACAGCAAGTGAATGGCAGTGCCAAGACTCAAACCAACATTTCCTAACTCAAAGTCAGATGCTTTAACCACTAGATATTGCACCCTCTTAGAGGTGAAGTAAAGTTTACCTGCCAAGACCTGAGTTTTATGTTTCTATTAATTGATCAATTCAGAGCAACAGCTAATGATATCAAATCAGTGCAGAGGTTGCACATGCTCTAGTTACCCCATAGTGAAAGGGAACTTTTTTGCAACTGGCTTTTAAATGCATGGGGGAGTTATTGAAAAGTATATGGCTGCATACTTGGTTTGGTGTGTTTTATAAAGCTGCTGTTTTGTGTGTGAGAGAGGTCTGTGCAGGTATAGGTGTAGATTTTTTTAAAGTATTTTGTTTGTTTCAAAACAACAGGGTTTTGTACTGTGCAAAATGTGGTTTTAAATGAATTTTAAAAGCAGTTTGATTTTTTATTCTGCAAAATGAGATGTATTTAAAAAAAATGTGAGTTTGTGTTTTTTGTTTTGTTTTTTAAGTGGTAGAAATAAACTCAAAACCTGTGTTTGCTGTACAGCCTGCAATGGATTATTTGTTTGAAAGCTATGACTTTTTAAATAGAAAAACACCCTAATGAATATTTAGTTTTTAAGTTTACAAGATGGTTTCATGTGTTTTATAATAATGTTGTTTGCTCCACAGTACGGTCAAAACAGGAAAGATCCTTAGACCAGAGGGAAAACAAGCTCAAAAGAAAAAGGAAAGAGACAGCTGAAAAGGAAAATTCACCAGCCTCAGTGACTCATGGATGGATGAAGTCCAGTAAATATATTTTGCTTATTGGTTTGGTTGTTCTATGAGGTTTTGTATTTTAAGTAAATACAAAGGTGTGGGTGAGAAAAATGGTAAAGTTCAGTTTTGTAAAATGGTCCCCCCCACTCCCCCAGAGGCATGGGCAACTTTTCTGACAATGCTGTAGTCAGAGCTACAAGGACACCTCCTCCAGAACCGCCAAAGAACCAGGAAGTTGCTTTGAGTTCTTTAACAACACAAAACAGCACAAGAGTACAGATGAAGCATCCGGGCAGTTCAAATCTCATATACGTCAAACCAAGACTCTAGTAAAAAAATAAACAACCACACAACTACAACTCCAGTTCCTCAGCGGCCACTGCCACACCAAACCCAGAGAAAAATGTGAGCGAAAACGCCCACATTCACAAACCCAGAGCCCACACACTAGGGGCTCTGAACATGTGCAAAACCACACACATTCACAAACCTGGAGCATGCACTCTAGGGGTTGTGAATAAAAAACCAAGGACTGACAAACCATTCTCCCAAAACCATAAGCTCATCACAGCTTCCCTTTTCTAGTATTTGGGAAGAGTTTGATGCTTCATTCAGAAAACTGATGGATGCTGTATCCTCGGGGGGGGGGCTAAAAGAACGGCATTCTGAAAAGAATTGGGAAAAATATGACACTTCGTTCAGAACACTGGTGACCTCTGTATCCTCGTGGGGGCTAATGAATGACTGCAACTCGCTTACTGGATGCAGAAATGAAGTCTGTTCTTCAAAGAACTGATTTAGCTGAATACTAAAAGGCTAAACTTTACAGTGCCATGCTTCAAAGGTACCTAATGTACATGAAGCAGAGCGATGCAGAAAAAGTGAAAATAAGTCTGTTTCTACCAGAACAGGAACAGAATGTAACTGCCAAACCCCCAGAAACACCAAAGACCTCAGACTCTGTTGCTCAGGAGGTGTTGGATAATGTGAATAAGCGTTATAAGAAAAATGCATTAGTATTGCTAAAGAAGCTGGGCCAGGATAAAAATATCTCTTCATGGAATGATAAAGGGGCTTTTGTGTACAAAGGCTCTGTAGTTAATGGTTCTAACATGCTCAACTTAGTCAGGGCCGTCACCAGTGGTGAGCTCCAGTTGGTTCGCACCGGTTCGCAAGAATCGTTGTTAATTTAGAAGTTTTTAGAACCGGTTGTTCCAGGACAACCGGTTCTAAAAAGCTTTTAAATTTAACAAAGGCTTGGGCAGCTGTCCACCCAGCCCCCGGCCCCAGCTCACATCCCCCTCTCCCCAGAAATCTCCGCCCTTCTTCTCCTCACTTCCTGATTCCCACGAATCAAATGTTCGCGGGAAGCCTGAAAAAAGCAGTAGGCAGGTAAGCCGGGCATGTGGGGGAGGGGGCGGGACAGCTTCCCCTGGCCCCGGCCGAGCGCCCCAGCCCAGTCCCAGCCAAGCACCCCCAGCTCAGGCTGGTCCCAGCTGCGTGCCCCCACGGCTCCGGCCCCAGTCCGGCCCGGGGTGTCGGGCCCCACGGCTGCGGCCCGCCCGGGAGTCGGGCCCACGGCCGCGGCTGTGGCTCCAGCCCGGGAGTCGGGCCCGCAGCTGCGGCCCGCACCGCCCAGCCCGGGAGTCGGGCCCCGTGGCTGCGGCCCGGCCCCGTGCCGGCCCGGCCCAGGGACTCGGGCCCCGTGGCTGCGGCCGCGCCCTGGCCCCGGTGCCAGCCCGCCCAGGAGTCGGGCCCCACGGCTGTGGCTGTGGCTCCAGCCCTGGTGCCGGCCCAGCCCTGGCCCCGTGCCAGCCCGGCCCGGGAGTCGGGCCCCGCGGCCCGGCCCAGCCCTGGTGCCGGCCCGGCAGAGCGGACCCGGTCCTGGGCCCCAGGCAGTGTGGTAAGGGGGCAGGGAGTAGGGAGGAGGTGTTCGTGGTTGTGGAGGGGTTGATAGGGTTAGGCAGTCAGAGGGCAGGGAACAGGGGATTGAATGGGGCAAGGATCCCGGGGCAATCAGGAAGGAGCAGGGGTTGGATGAGGTGGTGGGGGCACTTAAGGACAGAGAGAGAAGGGGTGGTTGGATGGGGCAGGGGTCCTGGGGGCCATCAAGAATGAGAGGAGGGGTTGGATGGGGCTGCAAAGGGCAGTCAGGGACAGGGAAGGGGGATGGGTCAGGAGTCCCGGGGAGGGTGTCAAAAACATGGGGGTTGGATGGGGCACGACCCTCATGAGGTGAGGAGGAGGGAGCCAGTTGTTAATATTTTGGCAGCTCATCACTGGTCACCCAGACACGCCTGTTCCTAGCAGACATGTACCTAAAAGATGGGATGTGTTTATGAATGTCATGGCAGAACTAAATGTACCATCTTCCATCACGGGCAATGCGCCAACAGAGATCTATTGAACACTCCACAACCTCGACGGTCACTTAATCATTCATTTACCTGTGTTCACCTTGTTCGCCAGTGACTCCCAAGCCACAGTTGCATTCCACCTCTAAGGGGGTGAACAAAGAGAGGCCACCATGCTCATCAGGTGTCTCACAAGCATTTGGGTTTTGGACTTGGGTTCCAGCGTATCCATCAATGCCTGGGCCAAAAGACTCCCTTGGTCACCCCTCCTCCTCCTCCTCGGGACTGTCGCTGATGTAGACCTTTCTCTATGGATGGTCAAAGACTGTCGTGGCTAGGACAAGGTCCAAAGTTCTAAGAGGGGTGATGAAGGAGTCCATGTACCCTCTCAGAAGCCTTTCGATGATTTCGAAAACACGAGTGCTTGGTAGGATATGGCCTCCTCTGTCTGGTGCTCGGACTTATGGGGTAATAGTGCTGCACTCTGATTGGCAGAGGGCCTTGGGATCAGTTCTTAGTGGGGTCATACGGCCCACTTTCGGACGGGTCACCCTGCCCCAGAACTTGCCCTGATTGGTCAAAATCTCCTTTTGGGGTAGTCCTATTGGGGCAAAACCCATCCTAATTGGTAGAGGGCAGTGGGAGGAGTTCAGAGAAGGGCACATGACACAACTTGCTTCGGTCATGTGGCCACCTTGACCCCTGAAGTAATACCCCCACAGGACGGGACTTCCAGTGACAAGTGGAGGGACTAAGGGTCATGTGGCAGGGTTAGGGTTTGACTGATGGTAGGACGCTTATACTACTGCAGGGTGTCCGAGTCAAGAATTGTTGAATATGTCTAGGCAATACCAGAGCCAGTGTCTAAGTCTAAGCCAGAGATCAAAGCCAGATGATCAGACCAAAGATCAGCCAAGTTCACGGCAAGCCAAAGTTCAGATACAGGCCAAAGGTCAAATCCGAGTAGTCAAAATCCGAGGGGTTGGGGAAGATCAGGAGGAAGAGACAATGCTGGAGCGGGTGGGTGTAGGGCCTGGAGTGAGGCTAGAGAAAGGGAAGGAGAATACTGACCCAGGGTTCATAACCAAAATCTGGAGCCAAGAAGGGTCACGCCAAAGTCAAAGCCAGAGACTGGAGCCAAGAGTTAAGCCAGAGTCAACAGTGAAGAAACCAGAGGGCAGGGCAGGGCAGGGTGGTACATGCGGGTGGGAACGAGGATGACTTACTGGAGCCCTAGAGACCCCTAATTGTGGGACTCCCTTCCTAGGAATAAAAGAAGGACAGTTGGATGACAAAGATTTCTCTGACCCTGGGGTCCAAGCCAAGGGGAGCTCCCATCCAGGCTATGTGCCAGGATGCCATCACCCTCCCTGTTCATTTCACTCTCACAGACCCCCTAGCCGGACGGGAGAATAAAGGGCAGAAAGCAAAGGTGCCCCTGGGGGAAAGGCTCTAGTCTGAGACCCAGTCCACTTCCCAGATCTACGCCCAGGATTGTGTGACCAGGACCACAGCCCTTCCCCTACATCTCAGTTCCCACCTGCCAGATGGGGAGGATCCTCCCCTGCCCCAGTGCGTTAGGGGGGAGTTTCATTCCTGGCTGGGAAGGGTTCAGCTACCAGGTGGGTGGATTGGGCCCCAGGTGAGGGATGGTCAGACATTCGCTGCATCAGAGATGACACAGGGCCATGAGAAGGTCTGAGCAGTGATGACAGGGGAGGGGCTCCATGTCAAGCCACCCCTCCCAGACTGCAATGCCTATTGAGCATAACCCCTGGTTCTGCGGATGCTCTCATTTCTGGGCCAGCCCCACAGCCCGGACAGCCTGATTCTTCCAAACCAGTATCTTGCCTGGCCCCAGCTCCAGGGGTTGGGGTGCGGCATGGTGTTGAGAGTGAGGTACTCGGCTTTGGTTTCTCTCAGTGCTGTGGGCTCTATGGCCACTCCCTGGCCCTTCCACAGGAGACAGAGCAGTACGTGTGGCAGGGAGTGAGAGATTCAGGACATGCGAAGGGGGGGCTGTTCAAGGCTGTCCCAGAGAGCACAGGCCCTGCAGTGCTTTGGGTACCTGGTACAAGCACCTGACATTCCCGCCTCCTCTGCTGAGGGATGGGAACAGCCACAGCTGGGGGTAACCTAGCTGGAGGAGGATCTGTGACTCGGCTCTGGGCCCAATCAGCGCCAGGATTAGGCAGGAGGATGGGGGTCCTGGTACCTGAGATTGTAAACCGCGCCGTGGAGCTGGACATGATGGAGCTTTAGCTCGATACCACGGGAAGATTTTCAATCAGCTCCTGGGAGACTTCAAGGAAACAAAACTGTGTGTGAGACTCAGGTCCTGCACACCCACAGGCACTTCCCAGGGAGGAGGCCAAAGTGCTCTGCAGAAACAGCCAGTGTCACCACCACCTCTAACCAGCTGGGCCACCCACCCTCCCTCCTCCCCTTTAGTCTTACAATTCCCCCACTGCCAGCTCCTGATCAGTGTCACAATTATCCCCTTCCCTGTCCCCCAGACTTCAGCCCCAGGAACCCCTGTCCTCAGCTTCCCACTCCGGCCCCACTAACTCTTCCTCCCATATCTGTATCCCTTGCCCCAGAGGCCGGGCATGGGGGTCTCACTCACCGCAATGCTCTCCACAAGGGCTGCTTTTGAAAAGTGGGGTTCCAGGGTGTCCCACCCCTGCTGCTGTGCCGAGACGCACAGACTTGGGACAGCTTGGAGGAAGTGGAGCTGTTTGGCCCTGTCCTCCACCAACTAGGAGTGGGGTGGGGAGAGAGAGAGCCTGTTACATTGGGACCTCCCCGCCCAACCCAAACCAGCTCTAGGCACAAGACCTCCATGGGGTTGATAGGAAAGCCGCCCCTTCCCGAAACCAGTGTCGCCTGCACAGACAGGGGTTGTAACTTGACAGTGTCATGGAAAGAGGACACCTTGGCCTGTGTGGGACAAATGTCCCCACTTTGGGATGCCAGATAACAGAGGAGATGTGTCCCCCAATTGCGGGCGAGGGATTCTCTGGTACAAGACCCCCTGCCTGGGTGGGGATGGAACAAGGAGCAGGACAGACTCGGTGGCAGCACAGCTGGGGATTTTTGTACCTCATCTCTGCCCTGGAGGTGCTGCTGGATGACTCTGATGGTGTCTTGTTCAGGGGACACATCCTCCTCCTCTTCCTCCTCCTCACCCGCTTCTCCTTTTCCTACTCCTAAACCCACTCCTCCTCCTCCTCCTTAACTCACTCCAGCTGGGCACTGGGTGTCTCTGCACCAGGGAAGGAAGGAGAAAGTATAATCATGGGTGGCAAGTTTGTAGAAATGTTGGTGGTTAGAACCCGCCCCATCTCCGCCCCCAAACTCTGCCCCCACCTACCCAAGGCTCTGGGCGGTTTCTGGGGGAGGTATGGGGTGCAGGTCCTGGGCTGGGGATTAGGGTGCAGGCGGGGGGCAGGCTTGGGGAGGGAGTTTGGGTGCAGGCTCTGGGCGGGGGGGGGGGAGGTAGGAAGGGGTGAGGGGTGCAGGCTCTGGGAGGGAGTTTGGGTGCTGGGTGCAGGCTCCGGGCTGGGGCAGGGGGTGGGTGTGCAGGAGGGGGTGAGGGGTGCTGGCTTTGGGACGGAGTTTGGGTGTAGGCTCTGGGCTGGGGGTGGGGTGTAGAAGGAGAGGAGTGCATACTCTGGGAGGGGGTGCACGCTCTGGGAGGGAGTTTGGGGATAGGAGGGAGTGCAGGTGAGGGCTGTGGGGCTGAGGATGAGGAATTCATGATGCAGGAGGGGGCTCAGGCTAGGCAGAGGTTGAGGTGTGGGGTGATGGCTGTGGGGCTGAGGATGAGGGGTTCATGCTGCGGGGGGGCTCAGGGCTGGGGCAGAGGATTAGGGTGCAGGGGGATTAGGCAGCAGGTTTAAAACAAATAAAAGGAAGTTCTTCTTCACAAGGCGCACAGTCAACTCCTTACCTGAGGAGGTTGTGAAGGCTAGCACTATAACAGCATTTAAAAGAGAACTGGATAAATTCATGGTGGTTAAGTACCAGAAATGTCCATGCACCAGAAACACAGATGCAGGTGAGCAACCGTTTTCATGTTCTCTCCACAGGTACTAGTGCAGAGAATGGAGTGGATGATACATCTGAGGGAACAGAGCAGAAGGAGACTCCACTGATTGGAAGGCATGAGATGCACCGTCCTAGGGATGGGGGTTCCACGACCACCACTCCCAAGAGGCGGAGGAGGAGGGTGGTGGTGGTTGGGGACTCTCTCCTCAGGGGGACTGAGTCATCTATATGCCGCCCTGACCAGGAAAACCGAGAGGTGAGCTGTTTGCCAGGGGCTAGAATTCATGATGTGACGGAGAGACTGCTGAGACTCATCAAGCCCTCAGATCGCTACCCCTTCCTGCTTCTCCACGTGGGCACCAATGATACTGCCAAGAATGACCTTGAGCATATCACTGCAGACTACGTGGCTCTGGGAAGAAGGATAAAGGAGTTTGAGGTGCAAGTGGTGTTCTCATCTATCCTCCCTGTGGCAGGAGAAGGCCAGGGTAGAGACCGTCGAATTGTGGAAATCAAGGAATGACTACGCAGATGGTGTCGGAGAGAAGGGTTTGGATTCTTTGACCATGGGATGGTCTTCCAAGAAGAAGGAGTGCTAGGCAGAGACAGGCTCCACCTCACGAAGAGAGGGAAGAGCATCTTTGTAAGCAGGCTGGCTAACCTAGTGAGGAGGGCTTTAAACTAGGTTCACCGGGGGAAGGAGACCACAGCCCCGAGGTAAGTGGGGAAGTGGGATATCAGGAGAAAGCACAAGTAGGTGAGTGCAAGAGGGGAGGGCTCCTGCCCCATACTGGGACACCAGGACGATCAGTGAGTTATCTTACATGCCTATACACAAATGCAAGAAGCCTGGGGAACAAGCAGGGAGAACTAGAAGTCCTGGCACAGTCAAGGAATTATGATGTAATTGGAATAACAGAGACTTGGTGGGTTAACTCACATGATTGGAGTACTGTCATGGATGGATATAAACTGTTCAGGAAGGATAAGCAGGGCAGAAAAGGTGGGGGAGTTGCGTTGTATGTAAGAGAGCAGTATGACTGCTCAGAACTCCAGCATGAAACTGCAGAAATACCTGAGAGTCTCTGGATTAAATTTAGAAGTATGAACAACAAGGGTAATGTCGTGGTGGGAGTCTGCTACAGACCACCAGACCAGGGGGATGAGGTGGACGAGGCTTTCTTCCAGCAACTAACAGAAGTTGCTAGATCACAGGCCCTGGTTCTCATGGGTGACTTTAATCACCCCGATGTCTGCTGGGAGAGCAATACAGCAGTGCACAGACAATCCAGGAAGTTTCTGGAAAGTATAGGGACAATTTCCTGGTTCAAGTGCTGGAGGAACCAACTAGGGGTAAAGCTCTTCTTGACCTGCTTCTCACAAACAGGGAAGAAATAGTAGAGGAAGCAATAGTGGATGGGAACCTGGGAGGCAGTGACCATGAGATGGTCGAGTTCAGGATCCTGACACAAGGAAGAAAGGACAGCAGTAGAACAGAGATCCTGGACTTCAGAAAAGCAGACTTCGACTCCCTCAGGGAACTGATGGGCAAGGTCCCCTGGGAGAATAACATGATGAGGAAAGGAGTCGAGGAAAGCTGGCTGTATTTTAAAGAATACTTATTGAGGTTGCAGGAACAAACCATCCCGATGTGTAGGAAGAAAAGTAAATATGGCAGGCGACCAGCTTGGCTTAACAGTGAAATCCTTGCTCGTCTTAAACACACAAAAACAGCTTACAAGAAGTGGAAGATTGGACAAATAACCAGGGAGGAGAATAAAAGTATTGCTCAGGCATGCAGGAGTGAAATTAGGAAGGCCAAATCACACTTGGAATTGCAGCTAGCCGGAGATGTTAGGAGTAACAAGAAGGGTTTCTTCAGGTATGTTAGCAACAAGAAGAAAGTCAAGGAAAGTGTGGGCCCCTTGCTGAATGAGGGAGGGAATCTAGTGACAGAGGATGTGGAGAAAGCTAGTATACTCAATGCTTTTTTTGCCTCTGTCTTCACAGATAAGGTCAGCTCCCAGACAGCTGCACTCTGCAGCACGGTATGGGGAGGAGGTGACCAGCTCTCTGTGGAGAAAGAAGTAGTTCGGGACTATGTAGAAAGCTGGACGTGCACAAGTGCATGGGGCCAGATGCACTGCATCCGAGGGTGCAAAGAAGTTGGCCAATGAGATTGCAGAGCCATTGGCCATTATCTTTGAAAATCATGGTGATCGGGAGGTCCCAGATGACTGGAAAGCTAATGTAGTGACCATCTTTAAAAAAGGGAAAAAGGAGGATCCGGGGAACTACAGGCCAGTCAGCCTCACCTCAGTCCCTGGAAAAATCATGTAACAGGTCCTCAAGGAATCAATTCTGAAGCACTTAGAGGAGAGTAAAGTGACGAGGAACAGTCAGCATGGATTCACTAAGGACAACTCATGCCTGATTAACCTAATTGCCTTCTATGAGGAGATAACTGGCTCTGTGGATGAGGGGAAAACAGTGGATGTGTTATTTCTGGACTTTAGCAAAGCTTTAGATACAGTCTCTCATGGTATTCTTGCCAGCAAGTTAAAGAAGTATGGCCTAGGTGAATGGATGGTAAGGTGGATAGAAACCTGGCTAGATGGTCAGGCTCAACGGGTAGTGTTCAATGGTTCCATGTCTAGTTGGCAGCCGGTATCAAGTGGAGTGCCCCAAGGGTCGGTGCTGGGGCCGGTTTTGTTCAATATCTTCATTAATGATCTGAGGATGGTGTGGACTGCACCCTTAGCAAGTTTGCAGATGACACTAAACTGGGAGGAGTGGTTGATACACTGGAGGGTAGGGATTGGATACAGAGGACCTAGACAAATTAGAGGATTGGGCCAAAAGAAATATGATGAGGTTCATCAGGACAAGTGCAGAGTCCTGCACTTAGGACGGAAGAATCCTATGCACTGTTACAGACTAGGGACCGAATGGCTGGGCAGCAGTTCTGTAGAAAAGGACCTAGGGGTTACGATGGACGAAAAGCTGAATATGAGTCAACAGTGTGCCCTTTGTTGCCAAGAAGGCTAATGGCATTTTGGGTTGTATAAGTAGGGGCATTTCCAGCAGATCAAGGGATGTGATCATTCCCCTCTACTCAGCACTGGTGAGGCCTCATTTGGAGTACTGTGTCCAGTTTTGGGCCCCACACTACAAGAAGGATGTGGATAAATTGGAGAGAGTCCAGCGGAGGGCAACAGAAATGATTAGGGGGCTGGAGCACATGACTTATGAGGAGAGGCTGAGGGAACTGAGATTGTTTAGCCTGCAGAAGAGAAGAATTGTGGGGGGATTTGATAGCTGCTTTCAACTACCTGAAAGGGGGTTCCAAAGAGGATGGATCTAGACTGTTCTCAGTGGTCAAAGACGACAGAACAAGGAGTAATGGTCTCAAGTTGCAGAGGGGGAGGTTTAGGTTGGACATTAGGAAAAACTTTTTCACTAGTAGGGTGATGAAGAACTGGAATGGGTTACCTAGGGAGGTGGTGGAATCTCCTTCCTTAGAGGTTTTTAAGGTCAGGCTTGACAAAGCCCTGGCTGGGATGATTTAGTTGGGTTTGGTCCTGCTTGAGCAGGGGTTGGACTAGATGACCTCCTGAGGTCCCTTCCAACCCTGAGATTCTATTATTCTATGAATGGCTAGACTCTGTATGTCAGAGGATGGAGATGGATGGCAGCAGAGAGATCACTTGGTCATTGACTGTAAGGTCCAGTCCCTCTGGGGCACCTGGCATTGGCCACTGTCAGTAGACAGGATACTGGGCTAGATGGACCTTGTTCTGACCCAGTATGGCCATTCTTATGTTCTTAGAAGTCCTTGAACCAGTGCCCAGTACGCAAATATGAAACCTCTCTATTTCTACCTGAGATTCTGCTATGTACCGCCCAAGGGTCACATTTGCCACTTTGGCCACAGCATTCCACTGGGAGCTTATGGTCAGCTGATTATCCCCATGACCCCAAGCCTTTTCAGGGTCGCTGCTTCCCAGGATGGAATCCCCATCTTGTACATAGAGCCTCTATTTTTCTTACCTTCTACACAGGTGATGACTTCTTTGACAAAATCCACACAGAAATGAAAAAACCTCACAAAGAATCTCTCCCCACCAATCCTCTCTTGGTCCTCACAGAGAGACCATGAGATGGAGGCTTGCTGCAGCAAGGCTACAGGGGTCTCTGAGGTTCCCTGCCCCGCATCCCTGTCCTGCCTGGCTGTTGTCAAGGGAGCTCTGTGAGGTCACAGCCGCCATCGCATTTGCCCAATAGGCTGAGTTCCTGCCAAAGGCCTTTGTGAAGTCACTGCCACACTCACCTTTCCCTTGCAGGCCTGATGTCTGCCCCTGGCCAGCCCGATTGGACGTTTGAGCTGCACCGCCAGATCTCCCTACTTGCTCATTATTGATTCTGGGGAGCAAGCAGGCTACCCAGTAAAACAGCAGAGTCTGTTCCTCACCCCACACTGAGTTTTTCATAGAGGCGTCTGTGGAACAATTTGATCTCCTAATCTGGCCTCTGTTTCATGGGCCATGAAATTTCACACACTTAGCACTATATTAAGCCCAATTGCTTGTAGTTCACTAAAAGGCACCTTCCAGAATGACAACCAGTTGTGACTTGAGGAGACCAGGAAACAGAGAATAAAACAATGGTTATAATACCATGAAAAGTGAGATGGAAACATCTGAAATGGTGACACTGGTCAATTTCAAGGCCAGAGAGTTTTTAAATTAGTCAAAGTGAGCCCTGAATTTGGTAGGGACCTGGCTATTATGGAGGCCCTAGTAGGTTTGCACTCCCAGTTCTCCTGAAAGGCCATTGAGAATTCAGGCTGCCTGAGAAACTTCCCAGAATAAGCTACCAGGATTGGGGAATGAAGGAAACCAAACGAAGCTCTGAGCTAGGATGGAGAGCACTGATCCAAACGGCGCTTGATCCTCTCCATCCCCACCTGTCTGCCTGCGAAATGGACAGAGGGGCACTGATTTCTATTTGTGAACTTGCTAAAGACCATGGGCTTCTGCACAAGCCGTACAGCCCATACTCTGAACCTTGGATAAAATGGCAAAGTTGGATTTTCAGAAACCTTTTCCCCAGTTCTCTGCAACCACTTTGGATTGTGCCTAGCAGAGGCTTTGGAATCTATGACTAAATTATGTTTCCATTTAGGATATCTTAAGAGATAAATGAGTCTGTACAGGACATCAGATTTATCTGTGTGGTACCCATTGCTTCTATCCCCTACCCTCCTCTGCCTCTTCTTTGGCACCAAGCACAGTGACAGGAGAAATGGCTCCAGGGAACTGCATCACAGTGACTGGCTTCACTTTCCAGGGAATAACAGACAGTTGAAAGCTACAAAACATCCTCTTTGTGTTCTTCTTTGCCATTCATTTCTGCCCCCTGGTAGGGAATGTCGGGTGATTGCGCTGATTAGGGCTGACTCAACCCACAGCTCCATGTACTTTTTCCCCAGCAACTTGCCACTCTTAAATGTTGTCTGCTCCTCTGTGATTGCCCCTGCAAGGCGATGCTCAGTTCCCAGTGACGAGTAAAGACATTTCTTTCCCTGGCGTGTGGTTCAGTTTTTCCTCTTTCTCCTTCTGTGTCAACAATGAGCTTTGGCCTCCTGGCTGTGACGGCCTACGATCGCTTTGCAGTTTAGGCCATCTGCAACCCATTGTTTTATTATGTCATCCTGTCCAAAAGAGTAGGCTTCCAGCTGGTGGCTGGCCTTTCCCCGGCGCCTGTGGGGTCAATGCCACTGTGCATACGTGAACTGGAATTCAGCTCCTGTCCTTCCGGCCACTTCACTGTCCTCAATCATTTCTTCATGCGATATTCGCTACCACCTCCAAGAAATCTCCTGCTCTTACTTTCATATCAATAAGCTAGTGTATTTTATCTTGCAGCCATAGAAACAATAGGCACCATTTTCACCATCCTCATTCTCCTTCAGTATCTGCATCATCTTTGCCATCCTGAGGATCCGCCCATGGCAGGAAGGCACAAAGCCTTCTCCACCTGCGCCTCCCACCTGACTGTCATTTCCTTCCTTATTTGGGACCCTGACTTACATATTCCATGACTCCTCGCCTGGCAGCCCAGTGGACTGGGAGAAAATGGTGGCCGTGTCCGATACTCCTTGTGATACCCATGTTGAACCCCTGATCTGCAACCTGAGGAAGGCTTCTCAGGTGAAGGATGCCCTGAGGGAGAGCCAATACACCAGAAAAATTATTCTCGCTGTATGTAAACAGGGGACTGGTTTTTCTGATCAGTACTGATGGATATGAGCCAGTTCTCGCT